>NC_081554.1:182269125-182570867 GCF_963082655.1 Stomoxys calcitrans | reverse complement strand
ACTACATAACCTGATATAGCTGTCATATAAACAAATCTGGGTTAATGATTTCTTAAGCCTCTAGAGGACGCAACACTTATCCGAATTGGGGAAATGTTATACATCGGCTACTCCCGTGATGTACATGTACATGTCCAATATGGTCTGAATCGATGTATAGCCTGATACAACTCCCATATAAACCGATCTCCCGATGATGCTTCTTGAGCCCCTACAAGGCGCTTATCCGATACTTATATACTTATCCGAATGGACTGAAATTCAATACCTTTATGGTCCGAATCGGACTATAACTTGGTAAAGCTCTAGTGGCATAACAATTCTTATTCATTATTCTTTGTTTGCCTAAAAAGAGATAGAACTCCACAAATGCGATCCATGGTGGAGGGTACATAAGATTCGGCCCGGCCAAGCTTAGCACACTCTTACTTGTTCTAATGTAAGTCGTTGGTCGACTACTTCAAAACTATCCACTTATAACCGGGTCAAATTGTGTAAGTTTTAATTAGAAACCGTTCATGCTGTATGGTGCCCAAAGACTTTCAGTACTCCTCTCTTTCTATCATATTCCGAAGGTCACATTGACCGTTCTATTAGTTTTAAGAATAAATTGATATTTTATCGATTAGTTTATTGATCTTTGGTAAATAGTCCATTGAGTGATTTAGTTTTCTAGGAACAGCAATTCATATCTATGATAGTGCAGTGACGAGTTATGTAGTAAACAAAGATAAATATTAAGCAAACATTTATGAATTTAGTTATATTGTGGCAAAATGTTTAATATTTCTTTATAATCAATTTAGCCTGAGTGGTTTTATGATAACAATAAATAAAATATGTAAGAGAGTGTCATGGATTAAATTTGTCGAGTTCTTTTCCCGGTATCTCTGTAGACCGATTCAGACCATATTTGACACGTATGCTGAAGGAATGAGAGAAACCCTTGTACAAAATTTCAGCCAAATCGGATAATAATTGCGCCCTCTAGAGGCTCGAGAAGTCAAGATCCCAGATCGGTTTGCACAGTTGGTGGAAGTTATAGCGAAACACGTCCTGCCAAATTTCAGCCAAATCCGATAAGAATTGCGCCCTCTAGAGGCTCAAGAAGTCAAGATCCGAGATCGGTTTATATGGGAGTTACATTAGGTTATGAACTGATTTGAATCATACAGCAGAGCATAGTGGTTGGAAGTCGCAACAAAACACCTCTTGCAAAAATTCAGCCAAACCGGATAAGAATTGCGCCCTCTAGCGGCTCAAGAAGTCAAGATCTCAGATCGGTTAATATGGGAGCCACATCAGGTTATGAACCGTTTTGGACCATACTTGGCAGAGTTGTTGGAAGTCAAAATTAAACACTTGCTGCAAAATTTCAGTCAAATTGTATATGACTTCCGCCGTCTAAAGGCTCAAGAAGTCAAGATCCGAAATCGGTTTATATGGGAGCAATATCAGGTTATTAACCGATTCGAACCACACTTGGTGCAGATGTTAATGCTCAAACCAAAACACTTCGTACAAAATTTCAGACAGATTGGATAGGAATTGCGCCCTCTAGCGGCTCAAGAAGTCAAGATCCGAGATCGGTTATGTGGCAGCTATATCAAAACATGGACCGCTTTTTGGCCCATTTACAATCCCAACCGATCTGCACTAATAAGAAGTAATCATGCAAAATTTCAAGCGCATAGATTTACTCCATCTAAAGTTAGTGCGCTTTCAACAGACAGACAGACGGAAGGACGGATAGACAGACGGACGTAAGGACAGACGGACGTAAGGACAGACGGATGTAAGGACAGACGGATGTAAGGACAGACGGACGTAAGGACAGATGGACGTAAAGACAGATGGATGTAGGGATAGACGGACGTAAGGACAGACGGACGTAAGGACAGACGGACGTAAGGACAGACGGACGTAAGGACAGACGGACATAAGGACAGATGGACGTAAGGACAGACGGACGTAAGGACAGACGGACGTAAGGACAGACGGACGTAAGGACAGACGGACGTAAGGACAGACGGACGTAAGGACAGACGGACGTAGGGACAGACGGACGTAAGGACAGACGGACGTAAGGACAGACGGACATAAGGACAGACGGACGTAAGGACAGACGGACGTAGGGACAGACGGACGTAAGGACAGACGGACGTAAGGACAGACGGACATAAGGACAGACGGACGTAAGGACAGACGGACGTAAGAACAGACGGACATAAGGACAGACGGACGTAAGGACAGACGGACGTAAGGACAGACGGACGTAAGGACAGACGGACGTAAGGACAGACGGACGTAAGGACAGACGGACGTAAGGACAGACGGACGTAAGGACAGACGGACATAAGGACAGATGGACGAAAGAACAGACGGACGTAAGGACAGACGGACGTAAGGACAGACGGACGTAAGGACCGATGGACGTAAGGACAGACGGACGTAAGGACAGACGGACGTAAGGACAGACGGACGTAAGGACAGACGGACGTAACACCACCGCTGTGGTACAGGGTATTATAACTTTTTGCATTTGTTTGCAACGCTAAGAAGGAGAAGAACTAGATCCATCGATAAGTATACCGATCGGTTTAGAATCAATTCCTGATTCGATTTAGCCTTGACCGTCTGTCTGTCTGTCCATGTATTCTTGTAATCAAGGTACAGGTGGCATATCATCATATATTTTTTATTTTTCTCATATATTTCTTTCATCCGATATGCACTTTAAAAGTGGTAGAAGACGCAATTTTGGTCTGATCTTTACCAAATTTGGCATGAGGTATTTTTTTTTTTTTTGGACGTCCTAATATTTGTGCAAACTTTCATCAAAATCGGTTGAGATTTAGATATAGCTCCCATATATATATTTCATCCGTTGTGGCCTTTTAAGACTTTAGTATCGACAATTTTGGTCCGATCCTTACAAAATTTAGCATAAGATGTTTCGTGTGACGTGTTAATAAGTGTGCAAAATTTCATCAAAATTAAATCAGATTTAGATATAGCTACCATATATATCTTTCATCCGATTTGACCTATTAAGGCTGTAGAAGCCACAATTTTGGTCTGACCTTTATCAAATTGGACATAAAGTGCTTTTAGTGACGTCACCATCTTTACAACATTTTGCAAGACATGTTTTATTTAACGTTCCAATACGATAGCAAAATTTCGTTAAAATCCGATCAGATTTAGATATAGCTATCACATATATCTTTTAACCAATATGACCTCTCAAGACTGTAAAATCCACAGTTTTGGGCCGATCTTCACAAATTTTGCATGAGATTTTTAACGTTCCAATACGTATGCAAAATTTCATAAAAATCAGTCCAGGCTGTAGTAGCGACCATTTAAGTCCTATCGAAAAAAAAAATCGTACAAGGTTCTATTCAGTTTTTCAATAGGTATGCACGATTAAAGTCTGACTAGATTTCAACACAGCTTTCATATATTGAAAGTAGAATGTATGTTGACCCGATGGTGTTGGGTTTTATATGGTCGGCTCCGCCCGACTTTTGCCTTTCCCTACTGGTTATCTGTTTATTTTGGGTACAAATTCACACCAATGAAAGAAATATACAATACAACGAAAAAATATAAAAAAAACGTATGTAGCTGCTTAATAACTACCAACTGTTCAAATATTTAATGTATAAAAATTTCAATTGAGTTTCCAACGACGTCTTGGATTCTTTGCGAACCTTGTAGAAGTTAGCATTGTGAATGTGAACAATGCTTAAGAAAATTTTGTGTATAAAATAGACTTTTGTACTCTTATTTTTAAGGCCGGAACAAGTTTGAAAGATACCAAATTTAGACCATGATCTGCAGATAGGCTGCCTAAACATTTTTAATTCGTATAAAAATTACGCTCCGCAGTTGTTTAGCAAGCGAAAAGCATCATTGAAAAAGTCATTGGCCCAGAAGTGTTATTGAGAAATCGGTTACTATGGGAGCTATATTTTAATACCATACTAGGTAAAGATGTTGGAGGGCATAGAATAAGTCACCTTGCAAAATTCCAGATTTCAAATCGGATAAGAATTGCGCATTCAAGTTCAAGAAGAAAAATTGGAAATTCAGTTTATGTGGAAGCTACATCCAAACTTGAACCAATTTTGCCCATTTACATACCCAATTAACCCAGACCCACGTTTTTCCTAATCGAAGAATTCTCAAAATCTTTCTGCAACCGTAAAGTGGATAAAAATATTTCAACAAAATGTTGGTCTTATTGATAGAAATGTCAAATATATACCGATCTGAGCCATAAACGACACGGATGTCGAGAAGCCTAACATTGTGTCAAATTTCACCAAAATCGGATTTTACATGGGCCTTTCATGCGGCCAAGACTTTAAATCGAGAGATCGGTCTATATGGCAGCTATATCCAAATCTGAAACGATCTGGGCACAATTGAAGAGGGATGTTAAGGGGCTTAACACAACTCACTGTCCCAAATTTCAGCGAAATCGGACAATAAATTCGTCTTTTATGGGCCCAAAACCTTAATTCGAGAGATCTATATGGCAGCTATATCCAAATCTGGACCGATCTGAAACTAATTAAAGAAGAATGTTGAAGGGCTTAACATAACTCAATGTCCCAAATTTCGGTGAAATCGGGTTATAAATGAGCCTTTTATGGGCTTAAAACCTTACTCGAGAGATCGGTCTATATGGCAGCTTTATCCAAATCTGAACCGATCTGGGCTAAACTGAAGAATAATGTCGGCTGGCCCAAAACAACTCACTCTCCCAAATTTCAGCAAAATCGTATAATAAATGTGACTTTAATGGGCCTACGACATTACATTGGCGGATCGGTCTATAAAGGGGCTCTATCAAGATATAATAGTTCGATACAACCCATCTTTGAATTTAATCTGCCCATGGACAAAAAAAGAATCTGTGCAAAGTTTCAACTCATTATCTCTATTTTAAAAGACTGTATAGTGATTTCAACAGACAGACGGACTGACAGACAGACGGACGGATAGATGGACGGACAGACGAACAGACGGACTGACAGACAGACGGACGGACAGAAGGACGGACAGACAGACGGATGGACAGACGAACAGACGGATTGACAGACAGACGGACGGACGGACAGGCGGACGGACAGACGAACGGACAGACGGACGGACAGATGGACGGACGGACGCACAGACGGATGGACGGACAGATAGGCGGACGGAGAGACGGACGGACAGACGGACAGAGAGACGGACGGAGAGAGGGACAGAGAGACGGACGGAGAGAGGGACGGACAGATGGAGGCACAGACAGATGGACAGATGGACGGACGGACAGACGGACGAACGGACGGACAGACGGATGGACGGACAGATAGGCGGACGGAGAGACGGACGGACAGACGGACAGAGAGACGGACGGAGAGAGGGACAGAGAGACGGACGGAGAGAGGGACGGACAGATGGAGGCACAGACAGACGGACAGATGGACGGACGGACGGACGGACAGACGGACAGACGGAGAGAGGGACGGACAGACGAACGGACGTTGCTAGATCGTCTTAGATTTTTACGACGAGCAAGAATATATATACTTTATGGGCTAAAGTATATAGAATGTATATACTTTATATACTTGTACGGTTCAAATCGATCTATAACCTGATATAACTCCCATATATACCGATCTCCCGATTTGACTTCTTGAGTCCTTGGAAGTCACATGTTTTGTCTGATTTGGCTTACATTTTGCATGCGGTGTTCCATTATGACTTCCAACAACTATGCTAAATATGGTCCAAATAGGTCTTTAACATGATATAGCTCCCATATAAACCCATCTCCCGATTTGACTTCTTGAGTTCTTACAAGGCCCAAGTTTTGTCCGATTTGGCAGAAATTTTGCATTTGGTGTTCAGCTATGACCTTCAACAACTGTACTTAGTAAAGTCCAAATCAGTCCAACAACTATTCAAGTACGCTTGAAATCGGTCTATAACTGATATAGCTTTCATATAAACCGATCTACCGATATGGCTTCTTGAGTTCTTACAAGGCCCAAGTTTTGTCCGATTTGGCAGAAATTTTGCATTTGGTGTTCAGCTATGACCTTCAACAACTGTACTTAGTAAAGTCCAAATCAGTCTATAACCTGATATAGCTCCCATATAAACCCATCTCCCAAATTGACTTGTGTGCAAAATTTCATTAAAATCGGTTCAGATTTAGATATAGCTCCCATATATATCTTTCATCCGATATGGCCTATTAAGGCTGCATTACAAAATTTGGTATGAAGTGATTTTTTTTTGGTGTCAAAACATGTGTGCAAAATTTCGTCAAAATCGGATTAAATTTAGATATAGCTTCCATATATATTCGATGTGGCCTTTTAAAGCTATAGAAGCCGCAATTTTGGTCCGATGTGTACAAAATTTAGCATGGGATGTTTTATTCGATGTCGCAGTATGTGTGTCAAACTGCATCAAAATTGGAACAGATTTATATGTAGTTTCCATATGCATTTTTTAACCCACCACCGAAGGATAGGTGTATATTCAGTTTGTCATTCCATTTGCAACACATCGAAATATCCATTTCCGACCCTATAAAGTATATATATTCTTGATCAGCGTAAAAATCTAAGACGATCTAGCCATGTCCGTCCGCCTGTCTGTTGAAATCACGCTACAGTCTTTAAAAATAGAGATATTGAGCTGAAAATTTGCACAGATTTCCTTTTTGTCCAGAAGCAGGTTAAGTACGAATATCGGACTATATCTTCATATAGACTGTATTTATTATCCGTTCTTGTTGAAATTCCCTTCAATTTGGCATAGATCGGACCAGATTTCAATATAGCTGCCATATAGACCGATCTCTCGATTTAAGATTTTGGGCCTATAAAAGGCGCATTTATTATTCGATGTCGCCGAAATTTGGGACAGTGAGTTGTGTTACGATCTTCGACATCTTTCTGCAATATGGCCTAGATCTCTCGATTTAGGGTCTTAGACCCATAAAAACCACGATTATTATCCGATTTTGCTGATATTTGGGACAGTGAGCTGTGTTAGGCCACTCGACATCTTTCTTCAATTTGGCCTAGATTGGTCCAGATTTGGATATAGCTGTCATATTGACGGATCTCTCGATTTTAGGCTTTGAGCCCATAAAAGGCGAATTTATTATCCGATTTTGCTGAAATTCCCTTCAATTTGGCATAGATCGGATCAGATTTGGATATAGCTGCCATATAGACCGATCTCTCGATTTAAGACTTTGAGCCCATAAGAGGCCATTTATAGTCCGATATCGACGAAATTTGGGACAGTGAGTTGTGTTATGCCCTTCGACATCCTTCCGCAATACGGCCCAGATCGGTCCAGATTTGGATATAGCTGCCATATTGACGGATCTCTCGATTTTAGGCTTTGAGCCCATGAAAGGCGCATTTATTATCCGATTTTGCCGAAATTCCCTTCAATTTGGCATAGATCGGACCAGATTTGGATATAGCTGCCATAAAGACCGATCTCTCGATTTTAGGCTTTGAGCCCATAAAAGACGCATTAATTGTCCGATGTCGCCTAAATTTGGGACAGTGAGTTGTTTTACGATCTTCGATATCCTTCTGCAATATAGTCTAGATCGATCAAGATTTGCATATAGCTGCCATATAGACCGATCTCTCGATTTAAGGTTTTGGGCCAATAAAAGGCGCATTTATTGTCTGATGTCGCCGAAATTTGGGACAGTGAGTTGTTTTACGATCTTCGATATCCTTCTGCAATATAGTCTAGATCGATCAAGATTTGCATATAGCTGCCATATAGACTGATCTCTCGATTTAAGGTTTTGGGCCTATAAAAGGCGCATTTATTGTCCGATGTCGCCGAAATTTGGGACAGTGAATTGTTTTACGATCTTACGTTAGTCCCTTCGACATACTTCATCAATTTGGCCCAGATCGGTTCAGATTTGGATATAGCTGTCATATAGACCCCTCTCGCTTTAAGGCTTTGAGTTTATAAAAGGCGCATTTATTGCCCGATGTCGCCGAAATTTGGGACAGTGAGTTGTGTTAGGCCCTTCGACATGCTTCTTCAATTTGGCCCAGATCGGTCCAGATTTGGATATAGCTGCCATATAGACCGATCTCTCGATTTAAGGTTTTGGGCCCATAAAAGGCGCATTAATTGTCCGATGTCGCCGAAATTTTGGGACAGTGAGTTGAGTTAAGCCCTTCGACATATTTCTGCAATTTGGCCTAGATCGATCAAGATTTGCATATAGCTGCCATATAGACCGATCCCTCGATTTAAGGTTTTGGGCCCATAAAATGCGCATTTATTGTCCGATGTCGCCGAAATTTGGGACAGTGAATTGTTTTACGATCTTACGTTAGTCCCTTCGACATACTTCTTCAATTTGGCCCAGATCGGTTCAGATTTGGATATAGCTGTCATATAGACCCCTCTCGCTTTAAGGCTTTGAGTTTATAAAAGGCGCATTTATAATCCGATTTTGCTGAAATTTGTGACAGTGAGTTATGTTGGGCCCTTCGACATACTTCTTCAATTTGGCCCAGATCGGTCCAGATTTGCATATAGCTGCCATATAGACCGATCTCTCGATTTAAGGCTTTGAGCCCATAAAAGGCGCATTTATTGCCCGATGTCGCCGAAATTTGGGACAGTGAGTTGTGTTAGGCCCTTCGACATGCTTCTTCAATTTGGCCCAGATCGGTCCAGATTTGGATATAGCTGCCATATAGACCGATCTCTCGATTTAAGGTTTTGGGCCCATAAAAGGCGCATTAATTGTCCGATGTCGCCGAAATTTTGGGACAGTGAGTTAAGTTAAGCCCTTCGACATATTTCTGCAATTTGGCCCAGATCGGTCCAGATTTGGATATAGCTGCCATATAGACCGATCTCTCGATTTAAGGTTTTGGGACCAGTGAGTTGTGTTAGGCTCTTCGACATTTTTCTGCAACTTGGCCCAAATCGGTCCAGATTTGGTCATAGGTGTCATATAAAACGATCTCTCGATTTAAAGTATTGGCCCTATAAAAAGCGCATTTATTATCCGATTTCACTTAAATTTGACACAGTGACTTATGTTGGGCTTTTCGACATCCATGTCCTATGTAGCTCAGATCGGTTTATATTTGGATATAGCTGCCAAAAAGACAAATATTTTGTTATACACAATTGAACAGTGACTTATATTTATTAGACCTCCCATTGTCCACCCCCTTTCGTCACCGAGATGGTGGGTATCCAAGGTTCGGTCCGGTCGAACTTAACGCCGACTTGATGAGACAGTATGGATTCTGAGGGGGCTACAACTTTTCTGGGGGTGGTTAGCCCACCCCAGGGGCCTTTTTATGCTTATGGCTACAACAACAACATAACTTTGTGGCTTTGTTTGAAATGCTAAGAAGAAGAAGATTTGGACTTTTTGATAAGTATACCGTACAGGAATAATTTTCTGCCGCATGGCAACTCCGTGTATGAGTCTATCTGCACTGGTTGTCGGTCTGTTGCTTGTCCGTCTGTCTGTCCATCCAGGTACAGGTTGATTGTGTTGAACGACTTTCCATATTTGGCACTTTTCCAAAAGGGTTGGACGGAGTTCCTTTGCACACGAGCCCCAAAAATGTTCGCTATATTCCTGTGTTGCTGAGCTCATTTTAGGAGTTATGCAAAAAATCAGATTTCGTGCAACTACAAATAAGCTGCACTTAAGCCCGACTTGAGAACTCCTATGTAGCCTATTATCATACCCTAATAGAATGCTTTTGGGAAAAAATATACTACTTACCGTTTCAACACCGATGCCAAACTTTCCATAAACGTATAATCCCCATTTGTAGTATAGGTTATGGATTCGGCACAACCCATTCTTGCACTAAGACGGCCACGTATAAAATTCTTCAATAGCCAAAATTCACCATATTGCAGGCGTTCCAGTGACAAAGGAATATCATAACACTTCAGCATGGATTTTAAATATTCACTGCGTACTTGACGACGGTTTGACAACATAGCCGCTTTGTTTGGACGAATATCTTCCAGTGAGTTGTGTAAATATTGTCTCACCAGGACACAGGCACCCATTGTGAAAAACAATAAAACAAAGATTTCAAAAATTCTTCGATATACAAAGAAATTACGGCGTTGCAGCATTTTTCCCCAATTGGTTTTTCTAACATTCAATTTCTTTTGTTTTTCTATTTATGTATTTTTGATAAAATAAACAAATCTTGGAAACACTCAAATTTGCTATTGAACTTTTATAAAGTACTACTTTGGTTTTCGTGTATACAACTCATATTTTTTTTTTTTTTTTTTGTGATCTTCTTGGTATTTTATTTACAATTAAATTTCATTTTCTATTATTCGTTGTGGTTGTTCGTTGTTCACCCTGCCACCGATCGTTAGCAACTAAACATTGGAAATATATTATTTGTATAATGCCCATGAGTTTCTCACCCCCTAAACGGTGTTTATCTTTTATGGGTGCTGTTGCAAATATTCACTGAATTTTCCAAATTAGTTATAATTGGCACTACGATGAGCAGCATTGAATTTGTTTTCATTAACCCATTAATGTAATATGAGCGCAAAAAATTAGAATATGAAAATTAATAAGAACGTTGTGGGACATGTGCGTTCATTATTTACAAGCCAGTTCAAGGTTGGAATGCAATTTTTCTTCAAAAAAAATTTTATATCGGTGTATTTATTATACCCTCCACCATAGGTATACTAATTTCGTCATTCTGTTTGTAACACCTCGAAATATGCTTCTAAGACCCCATTAAGTACATATATTCTTGATCGTCGTGACATTTTAAGTCGAACTAGCCATGTCCGTCCGTCTGTCCGTCCGTCTGTCCGTCCGTCTGTCCGTCCGTCCGTCCGTCCGTCCGTCCGTCTGTCTGTCGAAAGCACGCTAACTTTTGAAGCAGAAAAGCTAGGCGTTTGAAATTTTGCACAAATACTATTTATTGGTGTTGGTCGGTTGGGATTGTAAATGGGCCAAATCAGTCCATTTTTTGTTATAGCTGCCATACAAACCGATCTTGGGTCTTGATTTCTTGAGCCTATAGAGGGCACAATTCTCGTCCGATTGAACTGAAATTTTGCACGTAATGTTTCGATATCACTTCCAACAACTGTGCTAAGTATGGTTCAAATCGGTTCATAACCTGATATAGCTGTCATATAAGCCGATCGTGGATCTTGACTTCTTGAGCTTTTTGAATGCGAAACTCCTATCTGATTCGGCTGTAATTTTGCACGTGGTGTTTTGGTATCACTTCCAACATTTGTGCGAAGTATGGTCCATAACCTGATATAGCAGCCATATAAACCGATCTGGGATTTTGAATTCTTGAGCCTATAGAGGGCGCAATTCTCGTCCGATTTGGCACAAATTTTGTACAACGACTTCTCCCATGGCCTTCAACGTACGTGTGCAATATGGTCTGAATCAATCTATAGCTTAATACAGCTCCCGATTTTACTTCTTGAGCCCCGAATCGGAATGCAACTTTATATAGCTCCTCCCCCTCCGTCCTTATTCATTATTCTTTGTTTGCCTAAAAAGAGATACTGCGCAAAGAACTCGACAGATGCGATCCATGGTGGAGGGTATATAAGATTCGGCCCGGCCGAGCTTAGCACGCTCCTACTTGTTTTTAATTTGTTTCATTTAATTTTTTTTTATCTGTTTGAGTTTTTTTTCGGTTTTCAAATTGTATGGAAATTGCACTGCAGAATATTGTACGACTTTAGACCATTGTTTAATGCTTTAACGCTTGTATAGCATAAGGATCCCAAAAGTCGACTTTCGACTTATCGATTAGTCGACTTTTTGTGTAAAAAAGTCGAAGTCGACTTTCAAGATCAAAAAGGCGAATAATCGATTTTGATTAAACGATTATACCCTCCACCATAGAATGGGGGTATACTAATTTCGTCATTCTGTTTGTAACTCCTCGAAATATTCGTCTAAGACCCCATAAAGTATATATATTCTTCTTCGTCATGACATTAGGCATTAGGCTATAAACCGATTGTTGCCATTTTCGACACGTATGTTAAAGGTCATACGAAAAGCCGTTGTACAAAATTTCAGCTAAATCGGATAATACTTGCACCCTCTAGTGACTCAAGAAGTTAAGACCCCATATCGGTTTATGTGGCAGCTATATTAGGTTATGGACCAATTTGAACTATTCTTAGCACTGTTGTTGAAAGTCATAGCAAAACACCTCATGCAAAATTTCAGCCAAATCGGATGAAAATTGCGTCCTCTAGAGGCTCAAGAAGTCAAGACCCCAGATCGGCTTATATGGCATTTATATCAGGTTATGGACCGATTTGAACTATTCTTAGCACTGTTGTTGAAAGTCATAGCAAAACACCTCATGCAAAATTTCAGCCAAATCGGATGAAAATTGCGTCCTCTAGAGGCTCAAGAAGTCAAGACCCCAGATCGGCTTATATGGCATTTATATCAGGTTATGGACCGATTTGAACTATTCTTTGCACAGTTGTTAGAAGTCATAACAAAACATCTCATACAAAATTTCAGGCAAATCGGATAAGAATTGCGCCCTCTAGTGGCTCAAGAAGTCAAGATCCCAGATCGGTTTATGTGGCAGCTATATAAGGTTATGAACCGATTTAAAGCATACGTAGCACAGTTATTTGGAGTCATATCGATACACGTTTTGCAAAATTTCAGCCAAATTGGATAGGAATTGCGCCCTCTAGACGCTCAAGAAGTCAAGACCCCAGTTAGGTTTATATGACAGCTATATCAGGTTATGGTCCGATTTCAACCATACTAAACACAGTTGTTGGAAACAACAACAACAAAACACGTCATGCAAAATTTCAGCCAAATCGGATAAGAATTGTGCCCTCTAATGGCTCAAGAAGTCAAGATCCAAGATCGATTTATATGGCAGCTGTATCAAAACATGGAGCGATATAGCCCATTTACAATCCCAACTGACCTACACTTAAAAGAAGAATTTGTGCAAAATTTCAAGCGGCTTGCTGTACTCCTTTGAAAGTGGCTAGATCGACTTAAAATGTCATGACGATCAAGAATATATTGGGTTGCCCAAAAAGTAATTGCGGATTTTTTAAAAGAACGTAAATGCATTTTTAATAAAACTTAGAATGAACTTTATTCAAATATATAATTGCCATTGTGTTCGATAACCTTTTGCCATCTTCCTGGGAAATTTAGTATTCCACGCTCATAGAACTTCTGGCCTTTATCTGCAAAAAACTGAACCAAGTGCGATTTTATAGCCTCATCATTGCCGAAAGTTTTACCATTTAAGGAGTTCTGCAAAGATCGAAATAAATGGTAGTCTGATGGTGCAAGGTCAGGGCTATATGGTGGATGCATCAAAAGTTCCCAGCCAAGCTCACTCAGTTTTTGGCGAGTGACCAAAGATGTGTGCGGTCTAGCGTTGTCCTGGTGGAATATGACACCTTTACGATTGACCAATTCTGTTCGCTTCTGCTTGATGGCTGTATTCAATTTGTCCAATTGTTGACAGTAAACATCCGAATTAATCGTTTTGTTCCTTGGAAGCTGCTCAAAATATACACACCCTTCCAATCCCACCAAACAGACAGCATAACCTTCTTTTGGTGGAGATCAACCTTTGAAGTGGTTTGAGCTGGTTCACCATGCTTGGACCATGATCGTTTTCGACTAACGTTGTTGTAAACAATCCATTTTTCATCTCCAGTTATGATTCGTTTTAAAAACGGATCGAATTCATTGCGTTTAAGGTGCATATCACAAGCGTTGATTCGGTTTGTTAAATGAATTTCTTTCAATACATGTGGTACCCATATTAAAATTGACGCCAACTTTTTCTAAACTTTTTTTCTAAAGCAAGCTAAAAGTAACAGCTGATAACTGACAGAAAAAAGAATGCAATTACAGAGTCACAAGCCGTTGAAAAAATTTGTCAACGACGTCTATATTACTACTATATTACCGACAATTACTTTTTGGGCAACCCAATATATACTTTATGGGGTCTTAGACGCCTATTTCGAGGTGTTACAAACAGAATGACGAAATTAGTATACCCCGATTCTATGGTGGAGGGTATACAAAGTGTTTACTTCCTAGTCAGAATGAGGTCAAAGTAGCAGTGACCCGAGTGAAGAACAAGAAGGCAGCAGTAGCCGATGGGTTGCCCGCTGTACTATTTAAGACCGGAAGCGCTACGTTGATGAGGCATATGCATCAGCTTGTCTGCACGATCTAGCCAGAAAAACACATACCCAATGACTGAAACCTCAGCATACTATGTCGCGTACACAAGAAAGGAGACAAGACGGATTGTGCCAACTACAGAAGAATAAATCTCCTCCCCATAGCATACAAAATACTCTCGAGCGTATTGTGTGAAAGATTAAAATCTAAACTCAATGAGATAACCTGAGTGAAGAACAAGAAGGCAGCAGTAGCCGATGGGTTGCCAGCTGTACTATTTAAGACCGGAAGCGTCACGTTGATGAGGCGTATGCATCAGCTTTTTTGCGCGATCTAGCCAGAAGAACACATACCCAATGACTGAAACCTCTGAATACTGAATACCCAATGACTGAAACCTCAGCATACTATGTCGCCTACACAAGAAAGAAGGCAGGACAGAATGTGCCACCTACATAGCAATAACTCTCCTCTCCATCGCATACAAGATACTTTCGAGCGTTTTGTGTGAACGATTAAAATCTAAACTCAATGAAACTTGTAAATCCACCATAGACCAGATATTCACACACACGCCAAATCGTGGAAAAGACCCGAGTGGGACAGCTCAACTCTTATCAGAGCCGCTTTCGACAGCCATATACGTTCAAAGGTGTTTCAAGCAAGGGTGTGAGGTTGAAATTATTAGTTAAAGTTAAAGTTCTTTTGAATCAGGAATGGGTCAGGGACTTTTGAGCGGATTTTGAAAACTGGAGATAAGCCAAATGGACGGTATCAACTCCCAAAACTCCTTGTACATCTGAGCAGTTAACTACAACTTTGTGATATTCAGTGACTTTTTTCACCTCGGCACCGCCGTAACCGATACGAATGACACCAGTTTTGAAATAAAGCGAAGTATAATACTGGCAAACACATGCTACCTTGGATTGTAAGTAAGCAATTTAGAAACAAGGCCACCTCTAGACAGATAATACTCGTGTTGGTATAAGGTTTCGAGGCATGGGTATTTGTGAAAGTAGACGAGGCAGTGCTTGGAGTGCTTGAGAGAAAGATTATTAGTACAATTTATGGACAAGTTTGCATTGATGGAGAGTAACGGCGTTGTACGAGCCACGAACATAGTTAAACGTATCAAAGTAGAACCAAGGCCACCTCTAGACAGACGGAGATTACACTATGGAAGATATTGATAATACTCGAGTATACGTTTCCGAGACATTGGTACTTATAAAAGTAGACGAGGGAGTACTTGGAGTGTTTGAGAGAAAGATTATTCGTTCGTTTAATGGACAAGTTTCCATTGATGGAGAGTATCGGCGTTGTACGAACCACGAACATAGTTAAAGGTACCAAAGTAGAACCAAGGCTACCTCTAGACAAACGATGTTTACACTATACAAGACATTGATAATATTCGAGTTGGTATAAGTTTCCGAGACATGGTTACTTATGAAAGTAGACGAGGTAGTACTTGGAGTGTTTGAGAGAAAAATTCTTCGTACAATTGATGAACAAATTTGCATTGATGGAAAGGTATCGGCGTTGTACGAACCACGAACTGTATGAGCTGTATGACGTCGTTAGCAAGTTTCCGAGACATGGGTACTTATAAAAGTAGACGAGGCAGTACTTGGAGTGTTTGAGAGAAAGATTCTTCGTACAATTTATGAACAAGTTTGCATTGATGGAAAGTAGCGGCGCTGTACGAACCACGAACTGTATGAGCTGTATGACGACGTTAGCATAGTTAAACGTATCAAAGTACATTGATTGCGTTGGCTTGGTCCTGTTGTCAGAATAAATGAAGAAGCTCCAGCGAAGAAGTCTTTTGAAGGATATCACGGCGGTACACACAAATCGAGACGACCAAACGCCCGATGAAAAGATTAAGTGATGAAAGACATCTCTAAACTTGATGTCAGAGATTTGGGAAAGAAAGCAGAAGATCAAGGTGCTTGGAACGCACAGTTCGGCTAAGGGAACAAATGTTCTGTCATAGCCAACTAAAGTAAGCAACGTAGGTTATATATGCAAACAAATGTTTTCTTTTTGTCCAAACGGCATTTAATCAAATATACTATTGCATTTATTTGCGTTTATTTATTTTTTTAAGAATGACGGCATTACTATTGTGTTGCCCAAAAAGTAATTGCGGATTTTTTAAAAGAAAGTAAATGCATTTTTAGTAAAACTTAGAATGAACTTTAATCAAATATACTTTTTTACATTTTTTCTCTTAAGCAAGCTAAAAGCAACAGCTGATAACTGACAGAAGAAAGAATGCAATTACAGAGTCACAAGCTGTGAAAAAATTTTTCAACGCCGACTATATGAAATATCCGCAATTACTTTTTGGGCAACCCAATATATACCCATCCTATTATGGAGGATATATATACAGAGACGAAAGTAAGGGAATTGTTTAAAAAATAAAATTGACGCATTTCATTTTGTTGGAAATACCCTATATAGCGACTTCAATCTCAAGAAACAACATTTTTTGGGGCTCCAACTCTGTTTGTTGCATGGTATATCATAAAGGTAGCGATTCTAACACCTATTGGGAAAATTTTTGTCATTAAAGAAAAATCGATTAGTTGGTCAGTTTGATTAAACTTGGGTTTTATAATTTTGTTTTTCCATGGGTTATATATCTTTTTCTTCTGTCTATCTATCCAACCATCGCACAATGGTACAGTTTTCGGTAGTGGTTTTCGCCTTACTATAATGCTGGCTATATTTGTGAGGTATCTTGCCATGTTAAAACTTACCATTCGGACTCGGCCTAAAAGAGTAGGTCCCTTATCATTGAGCTTAATCTTTAATAGGATTGCACACTTTGAAATGAAAAAAGTATCCCCTGTTCTGTTCTATTTCCTGGAATGTTCATGGGAAATTTAGTACTCTAGTAACGCATAAAGATATTGGGTTGCCCAAAAAGTAATTGCGGATTTTTTAAAAGAAAGTAAATTCATTTTTAATAAAATTTAGAATGAACTTTAATTACATATACCTATTTTACACTTTGTTCTAAAGCAAGCTTAAAGTAACAGCTGATAACTGACAGAAGAAAGAATGCAATTACAGAGTCACAAGCTCTGAAAAAATTTGTCATCGCCGACTATATGAAAAATCCGCAATTACTTTTTGGGCAACCATTGGAATGGAAGATATCAATTAACTGATTTGCAAAAAATTTTTTTCACCTAACCAACACGCAGAGGATGTCCCCTATATAGGCAGTGCATTCCGTTGGCAATTAGGAAAGTTAATGGTTGGAGGGGGGAAGAGGGAGTAGTGTTTATTAATGTTAGTCCTAAATTTCTGAACGTCAATGTCGGTGGGAAAGACATTAGCCGAAAGTCGATTCCACATACGAATGGTTCGGGCGAAAAATGAATTTTCTCGGTAATGCATGGTTCGGTCGACTGGCCAATAAATTACAAACGGGTATGAGTTCCCGGCAAATCTTGTATTTCTGGTGAACATCCTAACGTCAGGGATAAGAAGACGAATATCCCTTGAACACACGCCATGAAAATAACAATAGAGCAATACAACGCTACCCACATTCCGACGATGTTCAAGAGAAGCAATAGAGTTGGATACCCTGCTGTCCCCAATCAACACCATCGCTCTCCGTTGAATCCGGTCAAGTAGCTTCAAGGATGATTTTGGAGCTCCTGCCCCTATATGAGTGTTATATTCCATCCTCGGCCTGATGTAGGTAGTATAGATATTGAGAAGATCAGAAAAGGTGCAATATTTCTTGCACTGCTTAAGAAAGCCCAAACACTTGAATGCTTCTTTCGACACTATGTTATGAATTTGAGCTCACCAGGACTAGGGAAACTTATTCATATAGAGACTTTGCCCGTCTCGACCATGATTTTTTACTTTCGAGTGCTGTGCTCATCGACTGGGATCTGATATTTCGTATGGAAACTATCGATGAACAAACTGACTTTCTACAGAGGAATATCCGTGACCTACAGGAACTTACGGTTCCACTCAAGACTAGACAAGTGTCCTCCAGATCGAAACCGTGGTTCTCCCGGGATATTCGTTCGGCTATTCACGTGAGCAATATGTCGCATCGCAGATGGAGACGTTTCAGGACGCCTGAGTTACATGATGCCTTTCGCTCAGCAAGAGACCATGTCAATAAGTTGATTAAGATAGCGAAGAAAGACTACTATTACAGACGCTTTACTTCTGCAATAGGCTCCAAGAGAACGTGGAAGGTTATTCGAGACATAGGAATTGGGAAAGATACTAATAGATGTTCAACAAACTTGGACATCAATGGGCTTAACGATGCTTTTGCTAATGTCCCACAGATCCCAGTTGATCCCAATTTCCTCCCTCGATGACGAGTCTGGTTTTGGCTTCAGCTGTATTGGTCCCACCGATGTCCTTGAGTGCGTCGCGACTGTAAAGTCTAACGCTGTCGGATTTGATGGCATTGATCCTAGATTTGTAAGACTCTTGCTCCCCCTTATTATTCCTCATATAACCTATGTTTTCAATAGGTTTTTGACCACGAGTTACTTTCCATTAGCGTGGAAACATGCCAAAGTCATACCACTGACTAAAAATTCCAAGGAATATAGACCAATTGCGATTCTTTGTTACTTGTCAAAGGTCTTTGAGAAATTGTTGTATTTGCAAATGTCGTCTTTTGTCAACGAGAACTCTTGGTTATATATGAGACAGTCGGGGTTTCGAGCTAACCGCAGCTGCGTAACTGCCTTGGCAGAGGTCACTGAGAGGATCAGGGTCAACTTGGAGAATGACAATATAAATTTCCTTGTTCTTCTTGACCATTCTAAGGCATTTGACACTGTGGATCATTCCTTGCTATGTTTTAAGATGAGACATCTTTACAATTTTTCTTCTACGTCCGTTCGTCTTATTTTGTCGTACCTGTCACACCGCACTCAGTCCGTCAGTTATAAGTCTTCTCTATCGGCACCTCTGCTTGTTTCAAAAGGTGTTCCTCAGGGATAAATTCTGGGTCCTCTTCTCTTTTCATTGTACAGTAACGACTTGGCGGGTCAATTGTCTTATTGTGAGGTACATATGTACGCTGACGATGTACAAATATATATCGGCAGTCCGAGGGATGAGATTGCCGAGGATGAGATCTGCTTAATCATGATCTGTCAAGAGTCAGCACGTGGGCGAAAGCCAATGGCCTGTGTCTCAACCCTGTAAAGTCCAAGTGTGTGGTTATCAGAAACAGGCTGTCTCGTTTTTCATGTGATGTCGGTATATTCATTAACCTCATGCAAAGGACTTGGGCATTGTTATTAACAGCACTCTGACTTGGAGTAATCATATCGACTCTGTCGTTGGTCAGGGATATTCAAAATTGCGTGCTCTCTGGGCCACTCAGACGGTTACTCCGCTGCGAGTTAGGTCTCTCTTGGCAAAGACTTATCTTGTTCCTGGCGTTCTCTACGGCTGTGAGTTGTTTACTAATTGCGACTCGGTAAGTAGACGCAAGCTAAACACCTTTTTTAATAGCGTTACCCGTTATGTATTTGACTTGAGACGGCGTGATTCCATCTCTGAATACTCTTTATCTCTGTATGGCGTCTCCTCTCAGCACTTGTTGTTCCTAAGATCGCCTACTTTCCTGCAAAAACTGATCTACACGCAAGCACCACAATATCTATATGGATTTATTGATTTCGCCAGATCTACTAGAGGTAAAAAAAATCATTCCCAAAATGTATCGGAGGCTTGTTTCTGAATGGCATATGTTCATATTCGCTGTACTTCTCTGGAATTCTCTTCCTAACGATCTGCAATTACTCAGTAACTCGACAACATTTAAAACCGGACTTTGGAAACATTTTACTACATTAAGTTGATGAATGATAAGACTATCTAGTAAGAATTGCGCACTTTAGGGGCGGAAGAAGTAAAAAAGGGAGATCGGTTTATAGGGGAGCTGTATAGGCTATAAACCGATTCAAGCCATATTCGACACATATGTTAAAGGTCATGAGAGAAGCCGTTGTACAAAATGTCAGCCAAATCAAGAAGTCATGATCCCATATCGGTTTATATGGCAGCTATTGTATATCAGGTTATGGACCGATTTGACTATACTTTGCACAGTTATTGAAAGTCAAAACAACACATGTCGTGCAAAATTTCAGCTCAATCGGATAATAATTGCGCCCTCTAAAGGCTCAAGAAGTCAAGACCCCAGATAGGTTTATATGACAGCTATATCAGGTTATGGACCGATTTGAACCATTCTTAACACAGTTGTTGCAAGTCATAACAAAACACGTCATGCAATATTTCAGCCAAATCGGATAGGAATTGCGCCCTCTAGAGGCTCAAGAAGTCAAGACCCCAGATAGGATTATATGACAGCAATATCAGGTTATGGGCCGATTTCAACCATACTCAGCACAGTTGTTGGAAGTCAGAATAAAACATCTCTCAGCCAAATCGGATAATAATTGCGCCCTCTAGTGGCTCAAGAAGTCAAGACCCCAGATCGGTTTATATGGTAGCTATGTCAGGTTATGAACCGATTTGAACTATTCTCAACACAGTTGTTGGAAGTCATAACAAAACACGTCGTGCAAAATTTCAGCCAAATCGGATAAGAATTGCGCACTCTAGACGCTCAAGAAGCCAAGACCCCAGATAGGTTTATATGACAGCTATATCAGGTTATGGACCGATTTCAACCATACTCATAATAAAACATCTCATGCAAAATTTCAGCCAAATCGGATAAGAATTGTGCCCTCTAGCGGCTCAAGAAGTCATGATCCCAGATCGGTTTATATGGCAGCTATATCAAAACATGGACCGATATAGCCCATTTACAATCCCAACCGACCTACACTAATAAGAAGTATTTTTGCAAAATATCAAGCGGCTAGCTTTACTCCTTCGAAAGTTGGCATGCTTTCGACAGACAGACGGACGGACAGACGGACGGACATGGCTAGTTCGATTTAAAATGTCATGACGATCAAGAATATATGTACTTTATGGGGTCTTAGACGAATATGTCGGGGAGTTACAAACAGAATGGCGAAATTAGTATACCCCCATCCTATGGTGGAGGATATAATAAGAAAAAGGGAAGGGACAGAGCCTTGTGGCACACCTGCGGTCAATGTATACTCATCTGATGAGAACCCATCTACAACAATTCGTATAGTGCGATCTCTGAGAAAGCTCGATATAAATCGAACGAAGTTATTACCGACTCCAAAAGCGACAAGCTTCGATAAAAGTGCACCGTGCCAGACCCTATCATATGCCTTGGAGATATCCAGAGCCACGACCTTACTCTCACCAAACTGGTGGATAGAGTAACTCTATCGTTCCGACAAAAATGCTATTAAGTCTCCCGTAGAGCGATTTCTGCAGAACCCACACTGCCTGTCGCTAAGAAGGCCATTGAACTCAAAGTATCTGACAAGATGATGGTTAACCATACTCTACATAACCTTGGAGAGCGTGGAGTATATCGTAATTGGCCGGTAATTCGCAGGGTTGTTCCCCCCACCTGTTTTGGGGATGGGCTGAACGCTCGCAACCTCCCAACGCGCCGGAAACACTCCCGCACGGTAAGCAAGGTTGAAAAGGTTTCGTAGTGGACGAGCAAGCGTCGAGAATACTTACAAAGGACAAGTGTTGATATACCGTCCGGGCCCGGAGATTTATTAACGTCGAGATCCGCATGTATGTATAGCCTCTACCATTCAGTCATTCCGTTTGTAACAACAGGAAGTCATAATAGAACACTAAATGCTCAATTTCTTGTAAGGGCTCAAGAAGTCAAATCGGGAGATCGGTTTATATGGGAGCTATATCAGATTATAGACCGATTCAGACCATACTTGGCACAATTGTTAAAAGTCATAGCGGAACACCGCATACAAAATTTCAGCCAAATCGCACAAAAATTTCGGCTTGTATGGGCTCAAGAAGTCAAATCAGGAGATCGGTTCATATGGGGACTATATCTAAATCCGAACCGATATAACCCATTTGCAATCCCCAACGACCTACATTAATATTAATTATTTGTGCAAAATTTCAATTGGCTGGCTTTATGCGTTCGGCCGCAATCGTGATTTCGACAGACGGACGGACAGACACGGCTAGATCAACTCAGAAGTCAATCAAGAATATATATACATAGATAAATGATTCAAGGTGTAACAAATGGAATGACTAGATTAGTATACCCCCATCCTATGGTGGTGGGTATAAAAGCTATCGCAGGGCGACACTTCCTTGGCTGTCTATTGAAAGCACGCTAACTTTTGAAGGAGTAAAGCTAGGTGCTCGAAATTATGCACAAATAATTTTTATTAGTGTAGGTCGGTTGAGATTGAAAATGGGTCAAATCGATCCATGTTTTGATATAGCTACCATATAAACCGATCTTGGGTCTTGAATTCTTGAGCCGCTAGAGGGCGCAATTCGCATCCGATTGACTGAAATTTTGAACGTGGCGTTTTGGTATCACTTCCAACAACTGTGCTAAGTATGGTCCAAATCAGTCCATAAACTGGTGTAGCTACCATATGAACCGATCTTGGATTTTGACTTCTTGACCCGCTAAAGGGCGCAATTTGCATTCGATTTGGCTGAAATTTTGCATGAGGTGTTTTATTATGACTTTAAACAACTGTGGTAAGTATGGCGGAAATCGGTACATAACCTGGTATAGCTGCAATATAAACCGATCTGGGATCTTGACTTGAGCCTCTAGAGAGCACAATTCTCTTCCGATTTGGAAGACATTTCGTACAACGGCTTCTCCCATGACCTTCAACATCATGTCTTATATGGTCTGAATCGATCTATAGCTTATATATATATAAACCGATCTCACGATTTTGCTTCTTAAGCCCATACATATTACACAATGTCTTCTACAATGTTCAGCATTCAATTCATTTATGGTCCCAATCGGACTATAACTTGATATAACTCCAATAGCATAACAATCCTTATTCATTATTCTTTGTTTACCTAAAAAGAGATAACGCACAAAAAACTGAACAAATGCGATCCTTGGTGGAAGGTTTATAAGATTCGTCCCTGTCGAACTTAGCACGCTGTTACTTGTGCATTCTGAATTTCCCCTTGTATCAACATGTTGTAATTCTTCTAGCTTATTATTATCGCAACTGCAATTCTTATCGATTGCTAAATAAACAATTAATAAACCATTCACTGTAACTGCAAATAAATTGAGGCACATGTATTCCAGAACGCACTATAGAGTTAATTTATCAATTTTAAAGGGAAAATCACCCAATATGATTTAATTTCTTTTATAAGTAATTTATAAAAGGAAACTATTGACGTAATAGTTTCAAGAACATGTAGCTATTATCTATTAAAAAGTTTACAGGCAGTTAATTCTGCCTAATCGAATTTTATATATGACTGACATACTCTTATCTACGAATAACTAAAATGTAAAATTTCCCATGAACATTCCATTAAGGTACAGGGGATACTTCTTTCATGCCACAGAGTGCAGTCCGATTAAATTGTAAGCTCATGGATAAGAGGCCTTGTTTTTTATGCAGTATACGAACGGCGTGCCGCTTAGCGACACCACATGGTATAAATGCAAATTTCCATTTCATACTCTTTCTCTTGGAAAAGGGCATAACGATTTCCCTTCCCTTGGAAAAGAGCATAAAAACTACCCTTTCCTTTGGGAAAGAGCATAAAAACTACCCTTTCCTTTGGGAAAGAGCATAAAAACTACCCTTTCCCAAGGGCGTAAACCTTTCCTTTCGCTTGGGAAAGGGCATAAAACTACCCTTTACCTTGCGAAAGGGCATAAAAACTAGCCTTTCCCTAGCGAAAAGGTATAAAAACTATCCTTTTCCAATGGAAAGGACATAAAAGCTATCCCTTCCTAAGGGAAAGGGCATAAAAACTATCCCTTACCATGGGAAAAGGCATAATAACTAGCATTTCCCTTTGGGAAAGGGCATTACAACAACACTTTCCCGAAGGAAAGGGCATCAAAAAATAACTTTTCCCTTGGGAAAGGGCATAAAAACAAACCTTTCACCTAGCAAATGCCATAAAAACTAACCTTTCCCTTCGTAAAGAGCATAAAAAACTACCCTTTCCCATAAGAAAGGGCATAAAAAACAAACATTTCCCTTGGCAAAAGGCATGTAAACTACCCTTTCTCTTGGGAAAGCGGATAAAAACTACTCATTCCCTAGGAAAAGGGCATAAAACTACTATTTCCCTTGGGAAAGGTCATAAAAACTACCCTTTCTCTTGAGAAAGGGCATAAAAGACACCCTTTCCCTTGAGAAAGGGCATAAAAGATACCCTTTCCTTTGGCAAAGGGCAAAAAGGAACTCTTTACTTTGGTAAAGGGCATAAAAACAAATTTTCCCAAGGGAAAGGGCATAAAAACTACCCTTTCCTTTGGCAAAAGGCATAAACATTTCTTTTCTCCAAAGGAAAGAACATAAAAACTAGCCCTTCCCTAGGGAAAGGGCATAAAACTACCCTTTCTCTTGGGAAAGGACATAAAAAACTACCCCTTCTCTTGGAAAACGACATAAAAACTACCTTTTTCCATTGGAAAGGGCATAAAACTACCCTTTCCATTAGAAAAAGGCATAAAACTACCATTTCCATTAGGAAAAGGCATTTAAACTACCATTTCCCAAACTACAATTTACCAAGGGAAAGGGCATAAAAACTACCCTTTGCCAAGGGAGGGCATAAAAACTACCCTTTTCTTGGGAAAGGGCATAAAAACTACCCTTTCTCTTGGGAAAGGGCATAAAAACTACCCTTCCTCTTGGTAAAGGGCATAAAAACTACCCTTTATCAAAGGAAAGGTCCTAAAAACTACCCTTTCCCTTGGAAAAGGGCATAGAACTACCCTTTCTCTTGGGAGAGGGCATAAAAACTACCCTTTTCTTGGGAAAGTCCTAAAAACAACCCTTTCCCTTGGGAAAGGGCATAAAACCTACCCTTTCCTTGGGATAGGGGATAAAACTACCCTTTCACTTAGGGAAGGGTAAAAAAACTTCCCTTTGGGAAAGGACATAAAAACTATCATTACCCTTTGGAAAGTGCTTCAAAGCTATCCTTTCCTTTGGGAAAACGACATAAAAACTACCCTTTTCCATTGGAAAGGGCATAAAACTACCCTTTCCATTAGGAAAAGGCATAAAACTACCCTTTCCATTAGGAAAAGGCATTTAAACTACCCTTTCCCAAACTAAATACAATTTACCAAGGGAAAGGGCATAAAAACTACCCTTTGCCAAGGGAAAGGCATAAAAACTACCCTTTCTCAAAGGAAAGGTCCTAAAAATTACCCTTTCCCTTGGGAAAGGGCATAGAACTTCACTTTCTCTTGGGAGAGGGCATAAAAACTACCCTTTTCTTGGGAAAGGGTATAAAAACTACCCTTTCTCTTGGTAAAGGGCATAAAAACTACACTTTCCGTTGGGAAAGGGCATAAAAACTAGCCTTTCTTAAAGGAAAGGTCCTAAAAACTACATTTTCTCTTGGTAAAGGGCATAAAAACTACCCTTTCCCATGGGAAAGGGCATAAAAACTACCCTTTCTTAAAGGAAAGGTCCAAAAAACTACCTTTTCCCAAGGGAAAGGGCATAAAAACTACCCTTTCTCTTGGAAAAGGGCTTAAAAACTACCCTTTTCCTTGGGAAAGGGCATAAAAACTAACCTTTTCTTGGGAAAGGGCATAAAAACTATCCTTTTTCTGGGTAAAGGGCATAAAAACTTCCCTTTTCTTTGGGAAAGAGCATAAAAACTACCATTTCTCAAAGGAAAAACTACCCTTTCCCTTGGGAAAGGGCATAGAACTACCCTTTCTTTTGGGATAGGGCATAAATATTGGAAATGCTTCTATATATGTGGAATTGAGTTAATAAGAACACACACGAATTGAATGATACAAAGGTTTATTTGAGAATGAAAAAATATTCTTTAGAATTGACAGCATGTATAATACATTGAAAATCAATGCTATCTATGTGAATATAATAAAAGAAATAATAAAGTTAATTATTCAAAGTCGATTGATACTCCTACACCCTTCCTCAATCGAGTTCAACGCCAATTGATTTTGGAAATTTTGCAAATAGAGGTGGTTTTAAAGGTTTAGTCATTATATCCGCCACCATAGATTCCGTTGGACAGTAATTGCACTCAACTTCTTTCTTTTTGATGTGATCCTTTACAAAATGGAGCTTTGTGTCAATATGTTTCGTTCTGTTACTGAGTTTTTCTTCTTTAATAAGTTTCAAGCAGCTTTGATTGTCTTCGTAGATTATTGTTGGTGAAGTTTGAATTATCTTCATGTCACTCAATAGACGTCTTAGCCAGATTGCTTCTTTGCAAGCTTTAGAAAGGGAAATAAACTCAGCTTCCGTAGAGGACAGTGAAACACAAGTTTGTTTTCTGCAAGCCCAGCTTATTGAACCACCATTTATTTGGAACACATATCCAGAATTGGACTTCCTATCTATCTTATCCTCGGCCCAATTCGCATCGGCGTATCCAATCAATATGTTATCCTCAGAATTGTTGTTACTTAACTTTAAAAAGTGATTAATTGTTCCCTTGAGGTACTTCAGGATGCGTTTCAACTCTGCCCAATCTTCCTGAGTGGGACAGCTTACTTTTCTCGCAAGTATGGAAACACTCGCAGCAATGTCCGGCCTTGAATTAACACTTAGATATAAAAGCGATCCAATCAATTTTTGGTATTTGGTGTTGTCTATCAAAAGATTAGACTCGGTTTTTCCGTAGCCAGCATCCAATTCTTTTGCATTTTCCATACCGTATTCCTTCAACATATCAGTAATATATTTTCGTTGGCGTATGCAAAAGTTAAAATTCTTGTCTTGAAAAATTTCGAGGCCCGAATAGTGTTTTGCATATCCGAGATGACTTATCTCAAAATGAGATTTAATCAGTTTTTCAAACATCCTAATATCTGATTTGCTTTTTGAAACAGCTAAAATGTCATCAACGTATACAAGAATATATATGATCCCTTCCTCGTTGGTGCATTTTGTATAAAGAAAAGGATCCGCAACAGATTGTTTATACCCTCCTTTACACAAGACATTATGAAGGGTTGCATTCCAAAATGCGCAGCCTGCTTAAGACCATATATGCTCTTTTTTCAATTTCCATACCAGATTTTTTCCGCCTTCTTCAAATCCTGCAGGTTGCTCCATGTAAATGGATTCATTAAGATCGCCATTTAGAAACGCTGGTTTGAAATCGAAGTGAACCGCTGTCATTTTCTTTGCACCTGCTACAGATAAAAGGGTTCGAAAGGTTGTCTGTTTGACAACAGGAGCGAATACTTCGTCATAGTCAACCCCATACTTTTGAGAATAACCACGAGCCACCAGTCGTGCCTTAAATCTTTGGGCTCTTCCCTCGGCATCTTTATTTTATACGTCCATTTACAACTGACGATATTGGCATTTTCTGGAGGTACAACCAGATCCCACGTTTCTAATTTCTTTAGAGATGACATTTCATCCTCCATACCACTGATCCATTGTTTACGTTGTGGGGATTCTAAAGCTTGCTTATATGTCTTTGGTTCAATGAAGTTGTCATCGACGCGTACGCTGTATCCATATCTATCAGGAGGGTTACCTTTAGTTTTCCTTTCAGATCTTCTCTCGGCTGTTTCGCGTTCATCTTCATCACAGGGCGCATCTGTATTATTTTGAAAATTTTCAGAAAATATTTCTTCGCCAGATACAGCATCCCCGTAATCGCTACTTATTTCACCATTTACACAAGAATTTTCTACTTCCTTGCTTCTTATAAAGATCTCTAATGGTATTTCCGAACTTTTATTATCGACGTTATTTTTGGTTTCAGCAATTTTACATTCATCCAGGAATTTTGCGTCTCTGCTAATGGTCACTTTTCGGCTCTCGATATTCACAAATCGATATCCATTAGAATTTTCATCATAACCCATGAAGGTCAAAACTTCCGATTTGTTATCCAATTTTTGCCGTTTCTCATTCGGTATATAAACGTGAGCTTTTGATCCAAAAATCTTCAAATTAGTTACATCAGGTATCTTATCTTCCCATAGCTGATACGGAGTTGAATTTGTTGATTTCGTATATATCCGATTTTGTAGATAATTCGATGTCATGATAGCTTCGCCCCAAAACATATTTGGAAGCTTGGCCTCTGTCAACAAAGATCTCGCCATTTCCACCAGATATCGATTCTATCGTTCAGCGACCCCGTTTTGCTGCGGACAATATGGAACTGTGTATTGGCATTGAATTCCTTTCTTTTCCAAAAAATGTCTTAACATTGTTTCCAGTATACTCCCCTCCATTATCAGATCTAATTATCGAAGGGTATCGTGAGAATTTATTGTACATTAGTTCCACAAAACATTTTATCTTGTCAGCAACCTCATTTTTATACCCTCCACCATAAGATGGGGGGTATACTAATTTCGTCATTCTGTTTGTAACTACTCGAAATATTCGTCTGAGACCCCATAAAGTATATATATTCTTGATCGTCGTGACATTTTATGTCGATCTAGCCATGTCCGTCCGTCTGTCCGTCCGTCCGTCCGTCCGTCCGTCCGTCCGTCCGTCTGTCTGTCGAAAGCACGCTAACTTCCGAAGGAATAAAGCTAGCCGCTTGAAATTTTGCACAAATACTTCTTATTAGTGTAGGTCAGTTGGTATTGTAAATGGGCCATATCGGTTCATGTTTTGATATAGCTGCCATATTAACCGATCTTGGGTCTTGACTTCTTGAGCCTCTAGAGTGCGCAATTCTTATCCGATTGGGATGAAATTTTGCATGACGTGTTTTGTTATGATATCCAACAACTGTGCCAAGTATGGTTCAAATCGGTCCATAACCTGATATAGCTGCCATATAAACCGATCTTGGGTCTTGACTTCTTGAGCCTCTATAGTGCGCAATTCTTATCCGATTGAAATGAAATTTTGCACGACGTGTTTTGTTATTATATCCAACAACTGAGCCAAGTATGGTTTAAATCGGCCCATAATCTGATATAGCTGCCATATAAACCGATCTGGGGTCTTGACTTCTTGAGCCTCTAGATTGCGCAATTCTTATCCGAATGGAATGGAATTTCGCACAACGTGTTTTGTTATGATATTCAACAACTGTGCCAACTATAGTTCAAATCGGTCCATAACCTGATATAGCTACCATATAAACCGATCTTGGGTCTTGACTTCTTGACCCTCTAGAGGGCACAATTCTTATCCGATTTGAATTAATTTTTGCACGAAGTATTTCGTTATGATATCCAACAACTGTGCCAAGTATGGTTCAAATCGGTTCATAACCTGATATAGCTGTCATATAAACAGATCTGGGGATTTGATTTCTTGAGCTTCTAGAGGGCGCAATTCCTATCCGATTTGGCTGAAATTTTGCATGACGTATTTTATTTTTACTTTCAACAACTGTGTCAAATAAGGTTCAAATCGGTTCATAACCTGATATAGCTGCCATATAAACCGATCTGGGATCTTGACTTCTTGGCCCCTAGAGGTCGCAATTATTATCCGATATGCCTGAAATTTTGTACGATGGATCCTCTCATGACCATCAACAAACGTTGTTTATTATGGTCTGAATCGGTCTATAGCCCGATACAGATCCCACATAAATCGTTCTCTCTATTTTACTTCGTGAGCCCCAATGGGCGCAATTCTTAAACGAATTGGCTGAAATTTTACACAGGTCTCCAACATATAATTTAATTGTGGTCCGAACCGGACCATATCTTGATATCGTTTTAATAGCAGAGCAACTCTTCTCTTATATCCTTTTTTGCCTAAGAAGAGATGCCGGGAAAATAACTCGACAAATGCGATCAATGGTGGAGGGTATATAAGATTCGGCCCGGCCGAACTTAGCACGCTTTTACTTGTTATTTCTTAATAGGTACACGTAAGTGAATCTGCTGAAATCGTCAATAAATGTTAAGAAATACTTTTTCCCACCGGGAGTCGTTGTCTGCATAGGTCCACTGACGTCTTTTGACGAGTTTTTCTCAGATTTCTTATTAAAAGGCTTCTTGGCCATTTTACATGTGACACAGATATGTTGGCAATTGTTCATATCACATGAGGCAGTTAAAGCTTTTTATACCCTCCACCATAAGATGGGGGGATATTAATTTCGTCATTCTGTTTGTAACTACTCGAAATATTCATCTGAGACCCCATAAAGTACATATATTCTTGATCGTCGTGAAATTTTATGTCGATTTAGCCATGTCCGTCCGTCTGTCTGTCGAAAGCACGCTAACTTCCGAAGGAGTAAAGCTAGCCGCTTGAAATTTTGCACAAATACTTCTTATTAGTGTAGGTCGGTTGGTATTGTAAATGGGCCATATCGGTCCATGTTTTGATATAGCTGCCATATAAACCGATCTTGGGTCTTGAATTCTTGAGCCTCTAGAGTGCGCAATTCTTATCCGATTCGAATGAAATTTTGCACGACGTGTTTCGTTATGATATCCAATAAATGTGTCAAGTATGTTTCAAATCGGTGCATAACCTGATATAGCTGCCATATAAACCGATCTTGGGTCTTGACTTCTTGAGCCTCTAAAGTGCGCATTTCTTATCCGATTGGGATGAAATTTTGCACGACGTGTTTCGTTATGATATCCAACAACTGTGCCAAGTATGGTTCAAATCGGTCCATAACCTGATATAGCTGCCATATAAACCGATCTTGGGTCTTGACTTCTTGAGCCTCTAGAGTGCGCAATTCTTATCGGATTGGAATGAAATTTTGCATGACATGTTTTGTTACGATATCCAACAGCTGTGCCTAGTATGGTTTAAATCGGTCCATAACCTGATATAGCTGCCATATAAACCGATCTTGGGTCTTGACTTCTTGAGCCTCTAGAGGGCGCAATACCTATCCGATTTGAATGAATTTTGGCACGTCGTATTTTGTTGTGATATCCAACAACTGTGCCGAGTCTGGTTTAAATCGGTTTATAACCTGATATAGCTGCCATATAAACCGATCTTGGGTCTTGACTTCTTGAGCCTCTAAAGTGCGCATTTCTTATCCGATTGGGATGAAATTTTGCACGACGTGTTTCGCCATGATATCCAACAACTGTGCCAAGTATGGTTCAAATCGGTCCATAACCTGATATAGCTGCCATATAAACCGATCTTGGGTCTTGACTTCTTGAGCCTCTAGAGTGCGCAATTCTTATCCGATTTGAATGAATTTTGGCACGTCGTATTTTGTTATGATATCCAACAACTTTGCCAAGTCGGGTTCAAATCGGTCCATCTTTTGATATAGCTGCCATAGAAACCGATCTTGGGTCTTGACTTCTTGAGCCTCTGGAGTGCGCAATTCTTATCCGATTGGAATGAAATTTTGCACGACGTGTTTTGTTATGATATCCAACAACTGTGCCAAGTATGGTTCAAATCGGTTAATAACCTGATATAGCTGCCATATAAACCGATCTGGGATCTTGACTTCTTGAGCCTCTAGAGGTCGCAATTATTGCCCGATTTACCTGAAATTATGTACTACGGATCCTCTCATGACCATCAACATAGGTGCTTATTATGATCTTAATCGGTCTATAGCCCGATACAGCTCCCATATAAATCGATCTCTCTATTTTACTTCTTGAGCCCCCAAAGGGTGCAATTCTTATTCGAATTGGCTGACATTTTACACAGGTCTCCAACATGTAATAATGTAATAATAGCAGAGCAAATCTTTTCTTATATACTTTTTTGCCTAAGAAGATATGCCGGGAGAAGAACTCGGCAAATGCGATCCATGGTGGAGGGTATGTAAGATTCGGCCCGGCCGAACTTAGCACGCTTTTACTTGTTTTTTCTTAATAGGTACACGTAAGTGAATCTGCTGAAATCGTCAATAAATGTTAAGAAATACTTTTTCCCACCGGGAGTCGTTGTCTGCATAGGTCCACTGACGTCTGTATGAATCAAATCCAAAACTCGACTTGAGTTTTTCTCAGATTTCTTATTAAAAGGCTTCTTGGCCATTTTACATGTGACACAGATATGTTGGCAGTTGTTCATATCAAATGAGGCAGTTAAAGCTTTTTGTTTTTGTTTTTGACGCAAATAAAAAAGCCCTGATGTGCTTTCCGCAAAACCAATTTCCTTTCCGTCTTTTGCTACGATACTTGCATTTGAATTTTCAAAAACTATGTTCAAGCCCTTCTTTAACATTTTGTTGACAGACAATAAATTGCCTTGAAAAGACGGAATGAACAGCACATCATGTATAGTTATATTAAAACTATCGCCCTTGAAATTCACAGTTTGAACAATGCAAGTTCCCTTGCCTTCACAATAAACTGACTCACCATTTGCAAGAGTTACTAATTCTCGAACACTTGCATCCAGCGATGAGAAAAACGAGCATTGTGAACTATGTGGCAAGTTGCACCAGAATCGATTACCCACAATGAAGCATCACTTCCAGTTGAAATTGAATTAATTTCTTTTGCCTCGTTGACTTTATTGTTATACTTTGCTTTCTTGAACTTCCAGCAATCCTTTTTAAGGTGGCCTTTTGCCTTACAAAAATGACAACGTTACAAAATTACCCTTTCCTTGGGAAAAGGCATAAAAACTACGTTGTCCCTTGGGAAAAGGCAAAAAATTACCCTTTCCCTTGGGAAAGTTCATAAAAACTACCCTTTCATTGGGATAGGGCATTACACTGCCCTTTCATTTGGGAAAGGGCATACAAACTACCCTTTCCTTGGGATAGGGCACAAAACTACCCTTTCGCTTAGGAAAGGGCATAAAAACTTCCATTTTCCTTGGAAAAGGGCATAAAAACTACCCTTTTCCTTAGTAAAGGGCATAAAAACTTCCCTTTTCTTTGGGAAAGAGCATAAAAACTACCATTTCTCAAAGGAAATGTCTTAAAAACTACCCTTTCCCTTACGAAAGGGCATAGAACTACCCTTTCTTTTGGGATAGGGCATAAATATTGGAAATGCTTCTATATATGTGGAATTGAGTTAATAAGAACACACACGAATTGAATGATACAAAGGTTTATTTGAGAATGAAAAAATATTCTTTAGAATTGACAGCATGTATAATACATTGAAAATCAATGCTATCTATGTGAATATAATAAAAGAAATAATAAAGTTAATTATTCAAATTCGATTGATACTCCTACAATAAAAACTATCATTTCCCTTTGGAAAGTGCTTCAAAGCTAGTCTTCCCTTGAGAAAGGGCATAAAAGCTACACTTTCCCTTGGGAAAGGGCATAAAAGCTACCCTTTCCCTTGGGAAAGGGCATAAAAACTATCCTTTCCTTTGGGAAAGGGCATAAAAACTACCCTGTCCCATGGGAAGGGGCATACAAGCTGCCCTTTCCCTTGGGTAAGGGCATAAACACCACCCTTTCGCTTGGGAAAGGGCATAAAAACTACCCTTTCCCTAGGTAATGGGCATAAAAACTTCCCTTTTCCTTGGAAAAGGGAATAAAAACTACCCTTTCCCTTGGGAAAGGGCCGAAAACTACTCTTTCCCTTGGGAAAAGGGCATAAAAGCTACCCACTCCCAAGGGAAAGGGCATAAAAACTACACTTTCCCTTTGGAAAGTGCATCAAAGCTACCCTTTCCCTTGGGAAAGGGCATAAAAACTACCCTTTCTCTTGGGAAAGGGCATAAAAACTACGTTGTCCCTTGGGAAAAGGCAAAAAATTACCCTTTCCCTTGGGAAAGTTTATAAAAACTACCCTTTCATTGGGATAGGGCATAACACTGCCCTTTCATTTAGGAAAGGGCATAAAAACTACCCTTTCTCTTGGGAAAGAGCATAAAAACTACGTTGTCCCTTGGGAAAAGGCAAAAAATTACCCTTTCCCTTGGGAAAGTTTATAAAAACTACCCTTTCATTGGGATAGGGCATAACACTGCCCTTTCATTTAGGAAAGGGCATACAAACTACCCTTTCCTTGGGAAAAGGCATAAAAACTACGTTGTCCCTTGGGAAAAGGCAAAAAATTACCCTTTCCCTTGGGAAAGTTCATAAAAACTACCCTTTCATTGGGATAGGGCATAACACTGCCCTTTCATTTAGGAAAGGGCATACAAACTACCCTTTCCTTGGGATAGGGCACAAAACTACCCTTTCGCTTAGGAAAGGGCATAAAAACTACCCTTTCCCATGGGAAGGGGCATAAAAACTATCCTTTCCTTTGGGAAAGGGCATAAAATCTACCCCGTCCCATGGGAAGGGGCATAAAAACTACCCTTTCCCTAGGGAATGGGCATAAAAACTACCTTTTTCCTTGGACAAGGGGATAAAAACTACCCTTTCCCTTGGGAAAGGACATAAAACTATCCTTTCCTTTAGGAAAGGGCATAAAAACTACCCTGTCCCATGGGAAGGGGCATAAAAACTACCCTTTCCCTAGGGAATGGGCATAAAAACTATCCTTTTCCTTGGAAAAGGGGATAAAAACTACCCTTTCCCTTGGGAAAGGGCATAAAAACTACCCTTTTCCTTGGAAAAGGGGATAAAAACTACCCTTTCCCTTGGGAAAGGACATAAAACTATCCTTTCTCTAGGGAAAGGGCATAAAAACTACCCTTTCCCTTGGGAAATAGCATTAAAACAACCCTTCCCCTTGGGAAAGGGCATACAATTACCCTTCTCTTGGGAAAGTGCATAAAAGCTGCCCGTTTCCTTGGGAAAGTGCATAAAAGCTACACTTTGTCTTATGAAAAGGTATAAAAACTACCCTTTCCCTTGGGAAAGGGTTTAAAAACTACCCTTTCCCTTGGGAAAGGGTTTAAAAACTACCCTTTCCCTTGGGAAAGGTCATAAAAACCTAACCTAATCCTTCGGAAAGGGCATAAAAACTATAATTTCCCTTGTTAAAGGGCATAAAACTACCCTTTCCTTGGAAAAAGGAAAGGGTAGTTTTATTCCCTTTTCCTTGGAAGAGGGAATAAAAACTAATCTCTGCCAAGCCAAAGGACATAAAAGCTAACCTTTCGCAAGGTAAAGGCCATAAAAACGGTAGTTTTTATGCCCTTTTCTAATGGCAATGGTAGTTTTTTGCCCTGTCGCAATGGAAAATGTATTTTTATGCCATTTCCTTTAAGGAAGGGAAGTTTTTATGCCCTTTCCCAAGGAAAAGGGTAGTTTTTATGCCCTTTTCCAAGGGAAATGCTAGTTCTTATTCCCTTTCTCTTGGGAAAGGATAGGTTTTAGGATCATTTCCAAGGGAAAGGGTAGCTTTTGGGCCCTTTTCTTTGAGAAAATTAAGTTTTTATGCCCTTTCCTTTGGGAAATAGTAGTTTCTTTGCTCGTTCCTTGGGGATAGGTTAGTTTTTATACTTTTATGCCCTTTTCCTTGGAAAAGTTGTGGATTTTATGCCCTTTGCCTTGGAAAAGGGTGGCTGTTAAGCCCTTTCCCTAGAAACCCAATCCTTACCTCTGTTCCTGTTGGGAAAGAGCAACTTAATTGTTTAATCTGCCTGATAAACCAAATGCTAAAATTTTTAACTTACATTTATTTTTGTTTTTGCATTCATCATTTTCCATAATTGCATCTTGTTATTCACTTTATTCTTAATTTAATATTCCCGTTATGGCTCTTTCCAACATGGGCTGTAATGGGGTGGGTATCCAATTCTTAAACGAACTATCCGTAATCATACAAACATTGCGATCGATATAGCAAAACAATTTGCCCACACGATAGATCTGTTTGCCCAATTCACGTCTACCAGGCATTGGGGCAAACAATATGCCCCTCTCGGCACATTTGCGTGAGACCAATTCCTTGAATTCCAATTGCACGGGAGCTGCAGCCGGTAGATCCAGTAGGATTGTGGGAGGCGGAGGTGGTTGTGGTGGAGGCGGTGTACTGGTGGCAGTTGTCAAATTTGGTGCACTCATATTGTTGCCAGCTGCGGGCATAGAGGCTACTTGATCGGTGGCGCGATGCATAATTTCTAAAGCACGACGCAGATGTTCCTTGATGCAAGGTTCACGTAATAACTCCTCGGATAGCATGCTTTTCCAACCGGTATACCAACGAGAAATTTCCACATAATCAGGAGATTGATTAAGCCACATAACCAAAACTTGCATCCATTTGGGAAAGAAGAATTTATCAAGAAGTTGGGCCATTTGCATGGGCGGTATAAGTTCATGCCATTCCCATACCTGATTCCAGGGTTCTAAAAGGAAAAAAGAAAATTAATTTTTTTGAGAAGGCCACAAGTAGTTTCTACTCACCCAAATCCTGTTGCAAAGGATTCAAAATAAACTCATTCAGCACCATTTGCAATTTGGGTATAATGTGCGTCATCAAGAACAATTGCATTTGAGTCTCATCAAATGCCCCCTTCCATGGGGTTAGCATGGCCCTAGCTGAACGATCTTGAGGCAGCCAGGCTTTCAAAGCGTTGCCCAACTTTTCCCGTATGGTGGGAAATATAAACTCCTCCATTTTATGGCCCAATATGGTATTCCAAGGTAAAATCCATATATGAATGGGTACAGTGTCGGTCAAGGGATCCCATTGACGCACGCCTGTATTTAGGCGAGGCAATACCAATTGCTCTAAGACAGAATCCAATATCCATGAGGGAAACAAAGGTGCCCAACAGTCCAGCAAGGCAGCCATTGACTGATGATGCTTGGGATCCCAAAACTCGGAGCAAGAACGAAAACTGGGCACCACACCAGCCCAAATGAGTGAGGAGTAAGGGTCAAAGATATTCGAGCGTTTCTCATTGCCTTCGTTATCGTGCACATCCAAAATTGTGCGCCATTTCTTTATAAGATCCACATGTTGTGTGGGATTCTCCAAGGGTTTCCAATCTGACAAAAAGTTTTTGATCAAAGGTGCTATGATGCCAGCAGCCAAATCATCCAGGCCAAATTGTTTATATTCCGAGGCATAGTTTTGCTGTAGTTCTAGAAAAATTTCTTCAGCTCTTGGCAGATTTAGTTCCTCATTAGTGGCAGTCAATTCATCCACTAGCTTCAGCACATAGTCCAATGTTTCAATGTGGTTCTTTTCCAAACTAACAATTTCCTCCAGTTGCTTCTTTTCCTGTTCCAAAGCTGCCTGACGTTCGGTGGCATTATTTTGAGTAGTATCCAAAGCTATGATATCCTGTTCACACATATTGACTATCAGCGAAAGATTGTGCATCAGTTCGGGCAGGGCAAATGTTGTGGTGGACTTTTTGGGTTGAGCCTCCTCCTGTATGGAATCGTAAAGATCTTCCTCGATAGCCTTAGACTGACCAATGGCATGATAGCCGCTAAGTACACGCTTTTCGGGACCGGTCATATCAATTACAGGAACGTTGCCTAGTTTTTTGCTAAAAAAAGAAGATCAATAACCAATTCCCACAATCCTTCTCTTTTTACTAACCTCATTTTATCGCTTATGATAAAATTGGATTTCTTGCCCTTTTCCAAAACTTCTTCCACTGATTTGTAATAATATCTCTTGGAATTTTTCTCCTGGCGGCCATCTCCCTCCTTTTTCCATTTGTTTAATTTCTCCTTAAATTCTTTGGCCTCACGCACATCCTCATCGATTTGGGGAGCATGCTGTAAAATAAGACTAAAATGAAAATACAACCAAAACACATGCTTTCAGGCTACTTACCCCCTTTCCACCCACACTAGCCGCTGTCTCTGGCCCATAGGCCCCAATTGCCCCACGACCCTTGCGTACATGCGCCTCTACCGGTTGTGAGATACCCTGCAAATCCTTACCCAAACCCATGCCAGGTTTGTAACCCATCTGCAGCAACAGCTTGGCTCCTATACCACGTGTGTGCTGTTCCCAGGCCCCCACCTTAAGATGTCCTGTCTGCTGTTTAAAGGTTGATGGTCTTTGACCCTGTTGCCCTGAGGGGGGAGGCATTTTTCTTTCCTCTTCCTCCTCACTATCTTCACTGCTGTGTGGCGAATCGATATCCATTATGGTAGGTCTTTGGCCAGCCCCAAATCCTGGATGGGTATCCAATTCATCTTCCTCATCGGTTATGGGATTTTCTGCATCGTCTTCATTGTCATCTTCTCTTTTGCCTTTCTGTTTCTTGCCAGCCTGTTGTATGCCACCAGCCACAAAGCTAACAGGGGCAGTGTAATCTTTGCTACGGCTGCTAGAAGCACCACCAAGACCGCGTCGGCGACCTTTGCGACGACCAGAGGATTCGTCATCATCTTCTTTATCGCTGTCGTCGGCCCAAATGCCTATAGAAATAAAAAAAAAATTAAAAAAAATTTTTACAAAACTTATAAAAAAAAATTTTAAAAAAAATTTAAAAAAATTTACAAAAATTTTGACAAAAAATTTGGACAAATATTGACAACTTAACTTGTCTCCATCAATGATTCCTATTATGATGCTTTAGAAGTTAAGTTCAGTAGGAAGTCAACATTTCGCTTAAAGCTTTCATCCCATAGCTTAAGAGTCTGCTCACGTTAATCTGCGTCAGTTCAGCGTTGAAACCATTTTTCCTTGTATTTTACCTTGGTCCTGAACCAGCTTGCTTATGTACAAGAGCTTGACGAGGATCGCCACCTCCACATGAAAATGTGGCTACAACAACAACCGTTTCTGTCCAAGGCAATCCAGTGGCAGCCGGTTGTAAGTACTGGATTGACGCGATGTAGTCCTTCATCGACAAGAGCTGCCGCCAACACAACACAACACACTGCCACAACAACCATTTCTATACCGTATAAATACCTTCGATTCAAAACTCGTATCAGTGAACGAAAAAGAATTGGATGTTGAATTCGGGATGGTAGACAGCGCAGGCTGTATGATCCTTTATTTTGGATCCATTTGTAGATCTGATAAAAGTCTGTCCTTTCTGCCACTCATCGAAATTAGGCACCAGTGTGCCAAAACTACTATCAACTATGACCTTCGCCAAGTAAAAGTCGGTGCGTAAGATCTTCGAAGGGTCCCATTAAGAAGGGTCTTACAAAGTAGCCATAGGTTTAGTCTAAACAGTTGAAGTTATAACATACAGATCGATGGGCTCGACTTCCAACAAAACTTCCAAGGACCTTACAGCATGAGTAACGCTGCTGCGATTCCTCACATGCCTCATGTATTCTTTCACTGGCCGCCAGATGTATCAACCAATGCATCATTTTAGATCTCTAACCCCACCCATTGCCCAAGAGTTTCTGGTACAAGATAGAACTTTATCAGGACAGTCCATTACATAAAACCGGCTGCCATGGGATTGTTGTTTAATGCCCTTGCCTTGATTTCAATAGAGGCATAGCTTTTATTCCTTAACCACTTCCCCTACAGGCCAAGGCAAGAAAAGTGACTTTGTAACCTTTTAGCTAGTTTGTGTAACCTTCTTCAAGTTTTAGACACGGATTCAATTCAAGAGACAATTTTATTCATCACTCTCTTCCAATTAGCTTCCAAGCTTTACCATGTCCGTAACTTTGCACCTACCATAAATTGTCTGCTGCTTGCTCTGCTTTTTTCTAAACCGATTGGGATTAAATTCATTTTCCAGATCATAATCAGTTATCTCAAAACGTTCATATTCTTCTTCCGCCATAATTTACTTAACAAAACTAAATAATTTTAACTATTTTATCACTTAGAAATGTATGTGTCCTAGACCGGTAAACAAAACGATTGGCTAAAACAGCTGTTCAAGCAATGCCTTTGCAACTGTGTCACATGGAGATGCCAGATCAATGTTTTGTTAATTTGCTCAAATATTAGCCAAGCCCTAAAAGCCAAAACAGAATGAGCGCGTTGAGCTTTGTTTTTAACTGTGGCGTTGCAAAAACGCAACTTTGCACACAAATTCCACAAAGGCAACGCGGTAAAGTTAAAAAATGTTCAACTTTGACGCTTGAAAATGAGCGTTATTCAGTGCTGCCACATTTATATAGTGTTTTCAGTTGAAAAGTGTTTACGTGTTGCTTTTGTTGTTGTTGTAGCAGTTTGTGGTGTCCTATCTTTGGTCTGCTTGATTCTGTTGAGTGTCAAGACCCAGGAACTCTGCGACTAAGATGGGGTGCGTCCACCTGGGCAGGGCAGTTAAACAGGTGACGTGTATCGTGCGGTCCCTGGTTACAATCGGGACATACATCTTGCACGTCGGCATCAATCCTTGCTCTGTAGGAGTTGAGGCGGCTGCATCTGCCGGGACGTGTTTGAGCCAGAACTACATTGGTATGCCGGGGGTGCCGTCTCTACACGAATGTTGTCTAGACCTGCTTGATATGCCGCTTGATCTAGAGGTTCTCTCTTGTAGCACTGAACCTCACGCTCTAGATCATGTGGATATCTATCCACAAGATAATGATTTGGATGATGTCTGCGATAACAGCCCAAAAGGTATTGCTTAGACAGCATGTAGTTATGTCTTCGCACTGGTAGGATCTTTGTCTCATGATGAAGGTGGTCCACATGAGAACTGAGGAGACTGCACGTCGCAGTTCGAAAGGCGGCATTCTGGCATATCTAAATATTATTCCACTGCGTGTAACAAAGTTGGCGAGACCACACTGGCGCTGCATAAATTACCACAGACCGATCAATTGCTTTATACATGGTCCACAAGGTTTCTTTGTCTGCACCCCAAGTGCTGCCAGCATGTGACTTGAGGACCTTGTTTCTACTTTTGACTTAATCGCAAATTGCTGTGGCATGTGGGGAGAATGTATAAGGCCGTTCCATTCCTTGAGCGATCCTTACGTAGCACATTGTATCCGTGGCAACTGTGCAAGCTGCAGATGTTGGTCAGCTTTGTCTCCTGGATCCCTGCGACCAATATACCTTTCCGACTCATAAAATCCACAATCTCATCGATCTTGCCGCGGAAACCGTTGCAGTTTAGTTGCACAAATGATACATTTCCCGGCACTAGCCTGCTAATATTTTGGCTTGGATGCCGCCGTTGCGTATATTGCCGTACGGGAGAAGTCGGTGATGCCTTCTGCGTCCTAGTCCGACGACGAGGATGCAGAAGGCGACGAGGACGACGCTTGTGACCCACTGCTGGCTTCGTTGGCACATCACCTTGAGACATGTCCAGTATGACTATACTTCCGTAGTGAAGTAAGGCCAGAGCAAGATCGGAAATGTACCCACTCCATGCACCGGTTACACCTCACCAACACCGACCGATGATGGCAGAACCAGGATCCGGGGCTCTTTTCAATTCCGGCACGGACCAAAAGCTTGCGGAGAAGGCACTCCGGGATGTGCCTCTCTCATGACGAAAAAGGACGAACACGTACACTGAGGTGGCAGCCCTTGCCGATGAGTTCTATCGGGTCAATCCATAGTGGCATGGGGCGGACTAATATCTGCAACCTCTTTTCAATCTAACCTAACCTAACCCAACAGTTGTCCGCGTGGGACCACCTTATGAAATTCGCCTTGGTTGCTTTGGTGGAATTTGTATGCAGAGTTGCATTTCTGCAACTCGACGCTCAAAACCAAAGCTCGACTCACTCTGTTTTGGCCTTAAGAGTCTAAACGCAATCAAAGAGTCCGCGTCAAGTTGTTATACAATAATTTCATATGGGACTCTCAAGCCGGAGTTTCATACCACGCGCACCGCTTATGCGTGCTTAAGCAATCAAACGCGTGTCATTTGGGTGGAGTTACATACCATGCTCCTTTTGCTTTACACGAATTTTCAAAATTAATGGAAATTGTTAATAATGTGATTAAGTATTAAAATCATAAAAGAATGTCTCGAATTTATGGACTGCAAAACAATTTTTGAATCGTAAACACATACAAATCATATGTTCTGCGCCCTGAACCGCGTTCAAAGTTGAAAGTTGGTTTACTTATTCCTTCTAATGCGTGCGTGCATTTGTTGTGTAACTCACACAATACAACCTACATATTTTAATTTTATTTTGACATGAACCCATAAGTGCTGCGCGAGGTATGTAACTCTACCTTCATGCTTCTGGCCTCTGACGCTGGCGTAATCGATTTGTGGGTTGTCATATTAAATGTTTGTAAAAAATTTGGCGTTGATTCTTGACTCTTTGATTGTGTTAAGACTCTCTTAAAATACGCCTTGAAGAAAACCATGACATAATTACCAGGTAGTGTACCATGACGAAACAATTAAAGGTGGTCTCATTTGTACAACAACCACAAATCATATGGTGCAATCCGTCATGTTGTCATCAAGCTGATCGACGTTTTGCCAACATCACAAAGAAATTTGTTTGCGTGTGTGTATACAAGAGCAGAGAATATGCGAGAAAGAAGATAACAAAAAAGAGAATGCAAACAAACACCTGTCATCTTAATACCTTCAAACCTTACCAGCTGTTAACAGCTGTTCGCGTGAGACCACCTTTTAAATCCGCCTTGGTAGTGTACCGTACACACCTGAGTACAATTTTTTCTCGTCAAGTACACTATCTGTCAATGAGTTTTGGTTGTGTGTGTGTGTATTATAATTATGAACCATAACACACACAAACAACGAAAAATTACGCGAACTAGTAACATACCCAAAATCAGAGTTGCACTATTTTGTTGTTGGGCAACTGCCACCACCTGTAAATGAATATTTTTTGGTAGAAAACTATGGATAATTAAATTACTCCAAAATGTCTCTATCCTTAGTTAGGGGATAACCACCAATGAAAAACTGGGACTTGGCCCTTAAAACTCAATGCATGCGTGAGATATTTAATTGCTTTATTTCTAAATGATAAGTATATCTATTTAAAACCAGTCAACAATAGTAGTGGGGGTAGGACAGAAGGGGAGGGGGTCATACATAAAAATGGATATGCTAAAATTCAGTACAATTTTGCATATTGAAAATGTTCCAAGTGAATCACATTAATACCTAAAGTCAAACAAAAACACATTGTAATTACCAATAATAATAAGAATAATAATAATACTCAATAGGCCGATGTCTTCCTCAATAGTCCAAGGACCATTCGTTTTCAGATATAAAAGCATCAACGACTTCCTTCATAGTGAAATTGGGTATCAGTTGGTTTTGGGTAAGTTTGACACGTGTAACTGGATCAAAATGTCCCACACGATGCAAATGCTCTTCAATATCTTTGCGCTCGTATGTTATGCCAGAGGGTGTGATAACAGGATCTGTAAGAATTTCGAAACTGATTTTGCCACACAAATAATCGGGAACATCACGTTTCTGAAAATTTAGGAAAATCTTTAATCAGAAGGTTGAAGTTTAAATTGAAATTATTTATTAAAAAAATACCCTTCTACGCTCATCGACTTTGGCAAATATATTGTTGAGTTCCTTAACATGGTCATCCTATAATGGGTATTTAAACAACAGCATGGCAATAAAAGTCTCATTATTAAACGAAATGAATCTACTTACACACTCTTGTTCGATTTCTTGATGTTTTTCCTTAATTTGTTCCTCATTGGCACTTTCGTCTAGTTTAAGTTTGGCCAAACGATTTTCCATATCTTCTTTAATAAGCCTGAAATACAAAACACCATGTTATTCGAGTTTCTGCACAAGAACCATGGAATATTCATGGATGACTTCCTATGTGGACAATCAAAAAATGAAAAAGGATTGTGTCGTTGGTAGCTGCGTGCCTTTGTAAAGGCACAAAATAAGCTCAAATAAAACAGTTTTCTACAGCTCAAAACTTTATTGGCTTCAGACCCCTTATCGGCAGATCGGTCTATATGGCAGCTATATCTAATAATAGTCCGACCACTGAACCATATTTAGGTCAGATGTCGGAAGGCTTAAAATAACCCACTGTTTTAAATTTCAGTGAAATCGGGTATGAATAAAGCTTTTATGGCCTTCAGACCCTTTATCGGGAGATCAGTGTATATGACAGCTATGTCTAAATACAGTCCAATCTGGACCATATTTAGGTCAGATGTCGAAAGAATTAAAACAGCCCACTGTTGTACATTTCAGCGACATCGGCTAACAAATATTTTATGATCTTCAGACCCTTTATCGGGAAATCGGTCTATATGGCAACTCTTTATATCTAAATATGGACCGATCTAATCCATATTTAGGTCAGATGTCGGGAGAATTAAATAAGCCCACTGTTGCAAATTTCAGCGAAATCGGCTAATAAATAATGCTTTTATGGTCTTCAGACCCTTTATCGGGAGATCGATCTATATGGAAGCTATATCTTAATATAGTTCGATCTAAACCATATTTGGGTCAGTTATCGGGTAATCGGTCTATATGGTAGCTATATCTTAATATAGTCCGATCTAAACCATATTTGGGTCAGTTATCGGGAAGCCTTAAACTACTCACTGTTTCAAATTTCAGCAAAATCGGATGAAAAATAAAGTTTTTATGGGCGTTAGACCCTTTATCGGATAATCGGTCTATATGGCAGCTACATCTAAATATAGTCCAACCTGAACCATAGTTGGGTCAGATGTCTACTCACTGTTTAAAATTTATTTCAGCAAAATCGTATAAAAATTAAAGCATTTATGGGCATTAGACTCTTTATCGTCAGATCGGTCTATATAGCAACAAGCCAAATATGGTTCGATTTGGCCCGTTCAAGAACTTAACTAGCGTCCATCAAAAAGACGTATCTGTGCCAAATTTCAACTCAATGACTCAATTTTTGAAGGCTGTAGAGTGATTACAACAGACGGATGGACAGCCGGATAGACGGACAGATAACAACAAAGAAAATGCAAACAAACATCTGACATCTTAATACCGTCAAAGATGGCCCGCTGTTAACAGCTATTCGCGTGAGATCACCTTTTTAAATTCGCCTTGAATTGAAACCAGTAAAACAAACAAAGATGTTGCCCACAATAGTTTCACGTGTTGCCACTATAATATTTTGTTTGCCATTTTCCTCACTATAAGCAGAGTACTAGTTTTCCGCAATCCCATGGCAGCCGGTTATACGTACCGGATTGACCCGATGGAGTCCTTCATCGGCAAGGGCTGCCGCCTCAGTTTATAACACACTGCTACAACAACTAGTTTTCCGCCTAGTTTTAGACAACGTTGTCGTCGACTTTTTTATATGGAGATTGACAGCATTCCGCTCGAAAAGTCAAACTGAATATTCAGCTTAAAAGCAGAGTACATTTCCGCCTTTTGTTCGCAAACGTTCCGCCGACGCTTTTTTGCAGGAAAACATTTAAAAAAATGTAAACGTACTCTAAAATTAAATCCTGCAAAACAAAACGTCGGCGGAACGTTCACATTGACCACCAAATTCGCCCTGGCACGGGATAGCTGCAAGCACACCACACAGGCTGGAACATTGAGGTCCGATCTGTGTGGCGTTCCTTGCTGTCAGGAGAAGCTTAGCTTCGAGTTACCGGGGGCGTGCACAGATTGCGGATAGTGGAATGCTGCATACGGAGTAGCTGCAGTCGCGGACAATCAGCGATATCGAGCGGTTAGTCTCAGTTAGAAGCCGGGGTGCACCGGCTCTTGCACAAATACTGAGTTCCTATGATGTTCGATATGTCAAGGCAAGTTATTGGCGCCCTTTAAATAACCAATGCCTACCTTGTTCCCGGGGAGATTGGTCCTTGGGACCGGAACGTGCTTGTTCACACAGGAGCTTGACGAGGATCGCCACCTCCACATGAAAATGTGGCTACAACAACAACTTAATCCGGATTCACTCAAAAGAATCAAGCTAACGAAAGATAGAACACAACAAAATGCTACAACAACAACAACTTAAATCGCCTAAAACGCAGTGTAAACGGAAAGGTTTAGATTTTATTAAAACCATATCATAAAAATTTCATTGTAAACGTGCTATTAAATCCCAAATAACCAGATTTCATGGTTGAATAATCGATAAAAGTACCAAAATATGCAACTGCTTTCAAAAATTAGATTTTTCGAACTTTGCAATCTGCAAAAAGTGAAAACGGCGTTTTATTTCTATGAGTTTGGAAAGCCCAAAAACAAAATAATAGACTTAGGTGGCAACTCTGTATTTAAAAATTACCTTGTAAAGTTGTTGTTGTAGCAGTGTGTTGTACACTGAGGCGGCAGCTTTCGCCGGCAACTACGAATGTTTTGAGCTATATAAATTTATGGGTTGTTTCAGACCATACTCTGCATAAATATTGGAGGTAGTAGAAATCGTAGAGCAAAATGCAGATAAATCGGCTAAGAATTGTGCTATCTAGAGGTTCAAGAAGTATAATCGGGAAATCGGTTTATATGGGAGCTATATCAGGACCGATTTTAACTATATATGGCGTGGATATTGGCAGTCATAGGTAAGTATGCAAAATTTAAGCCAAATCGAATAATAATTGCGCCTTGTAAGGGCTTGGGAAATCAACTTGCAGGTCAATTCAACGCCCACCGCAAAAGTAGGCGTAGACATAGTTAAAAAAGACTCCAAATGTTGTCAGCATCATTTTGATAACCTCACATCAGCAGCCCTAGAGCTGCTTCCTGTGTTTTTGTTGTTGTTTTTTTTTAATATAAACCCCTTTATTGGTCCCACAGTGCAAGGTTGAGGTGTTGCTTTCTTATTACCTGTTCAAATATGCTTGTAGTTCGATTTCTTCACATATTCGCTTCTCTTCCAACACATTCCAACGTTTCTTACGCGCTAGTCGCAGCTGTGATGTTATATCATCACCAAAATTTTGTTTCTGTTCCTTGGATAAATCGAATGCTACAAAAAGAAAAAAAAACAAAGATTTTACAAAAAAAAATTCAAAATTTTTTTTATATATTCACTTACCTCTTTGCAAATGTTTAATAGCTTCATCATGCTGATCCATTTCCATTAAGCATTGACCCAAAAAGAAATGGGCTTTTAGCATATTTGGATCAATGTCCAAAGCCCGTCTACAGTCTTGACATGACAGCTCCCAACGTTTTAATTTCAAGTGGCATAGGGCACGGTTAGTAAAATAAGTTGCATTGTTGGGATTTTTTATCTGCATATAAGTTATGGGTGAGCAAGGATTAGTAAAATTTTCTTATAATGGTAATCGGTAGAGAAGCTTTAAGGCACAATATGCTCAGATGTTGAAGATTCTATAAAAAACAAGTAAATGCGTGTTAAGTTCGACTGGGCCCTGCCAAATGTATATTGTCGAGTTCTTTGACAGAAACTAAAAAAAGAACAATGGATAAAAAAAAACAGACCTCAAGAAGTATATCTGGGAGCTATATCAGGTTTTTGACCGGTTAGAACCGAACAAGTGTATAATTATTTGGGGCATTCGTGGGGAAATGGCCCCTTGCTAGAAGCATGTCGTAGCAGTGTTAGTAAACTGAGGCGGCAGCCCTTGCCGATAAAGTGCTCCATCGGGTCAATCCGGTACGTACAGCCAACTGCCATGGGATTGCTGGAAGCATGCTGTTGTCCAGTGAAGTGCTCATACGGAATCTTTGGGTATCTGTCTGACAGGCTATTAGATCATAAATTGTTTGATGCCGATTATTAGTTTTCCTTATTTTGAAATGAAAATAAACCTTGTGCCTTCCCATCTCACAAGACTCCAATGAAGGCTATACATTTAAAAAAAAAAATGTTCACTAAACAATATTCCTTTTAACACAAATCTAAGCCGTGTCCTTAAAATCTCTCCATTGGTATCATATGTATGTCTGGGATATCTTACAATGCATTTAGTGTAGCAATTGATCGCATCATCATATTTACGTGCTGAAAATAAGCAGTTTCCTTGTTCCTTAAGTTGAACATCGGTTAGATTGCAGGTTGAATAAACATGTTTGCTACTCATTGTGATACCTATCTACATAATAGAAATTTTAAATTAACTTTTTTGCCCATGCGAATATACACAATACTTTACCTTATCTAAGGGTACAATCCTCCGATATTCATAAAATATGGAATGAAATTTAGAATACTTTGTCTCCTAAACGGATTGACAAGCGTTCGTAAGATGTCAATGAAATATATAGCAAAAAAGCAAATATATTAAGATATTGAATATATTTATTTAATTATAAAGTTTGTGTAATTAACTTTTTCAGGTTTCTTTTTCTTGGTTTGTTTTGGTTTTTTCCTTTCATCATTCACAGGGAATTGATACCTTTCGCAAGTCGGACTGACGAGTTCTCAATTCCTATGAATGAATTTTAAGTCTTATTTTAGGGCTGCCATTACATTAGCAAAAAAGCAATTATTTTGAAAAAACAATTGTGAACCCTGTTCGTGAAATCAACAAATGTTTTTGATAACATTTTGAAGAAATAAAATATTACATTTTCTATAGAAATAAATACAATTTTGACATATTCTAAAGAAATAAAATTTGGACGACATTTTTCATAGAAGTACAATTTTGACAACGTTTTCTATGGAAATACAATTTACATAATTTTCTAAAATAGCAAACTTTTGATATTTTCTTCGAAAAATTTCTATAAAAATAAAATTTTGATAAAATTTTCTACATATATAAAATTTTGACAAAATTTCCTCTAGAAATAAGGAGGATTTAAAAGGGTGGTCTCACGGAACAGCTGCTAACAACCGGCCGGGTTTGACGGTATTAAGAGGTCTGGTTTTTGCTTGCATTCTCTTTGTTGTCATCTTCTTGCATATTCTCTGTTCATGTACGCACACGTATACACACACGCACATGAATTTCTTTGTGTATGTTGGCAAAACGTCGATTAGCTTGATGACAACATGTTTGATGATTTGTCATTGTTTTACAAATGAGACCACCTTTAATTGTTTCGCCGTGATGGCTGAAGTAAGAAAATAGAAGGGCAAGCTGAGAAAGGCCCAGGACAAATACTGGGTGGAATTCTGCAGCTCTGTGAAGGATACATCTGAGGCGTCCAGACTAAGAAAGATCCTATTCCCGAGACATATTACGGTGGAATATATTCAGAAGCCAAAGAATGCATGGGAAATTTCTAGCGATGAAACACTATAACTACTCGTTGATACACATTTCCCTGAAACTCTCCAACGGACAACGTGGCGACAGAAGTGGTTGTCGCCGATATGCATCGGAGGTTATTGGGGAAATCGGGTCTGAGTCAAAAATCTTTGGGCGATATAAAGTTTCGACTCGTTTAAGTAGCCAAGCACTGATGACGTATTACCGGTAATGCCTCAAGCGGGAGACCAGGTTTCAGTAGCGGGATCACACTGCCCATCTCCCAGACATCGGGTAATACAAGAGTGTTCAAATACAGGTTGAGGACAGTAGCAAGGTACTTAACTCCAGGTAGATCCAGATTCTTCAGATTCCGTCGGGGCCCAGCGCCTTGGAAGATATTCGTTACTTCGCCCACAGTAAATTGTGATGGCTGTCCATCGGCTCGGAGACCCCGGATACGACGAATGGCTCTCCTCCTTGACCTGTCACTCTCGGGATCCACAATAAATAGACGGTTCAACAACCTGGCGCATCTCTTCGGATCAGTCACGGTTACGTCGCCAAAAGTGACTGAGGTCCTGTCATCCCGTCTACCGGGGTTCGAGAGTGACTTACCAGTAGACCTCTGCTTGCCTAAATCGTTGCCTAAGTTACAAAGCTCCAAGTGTTTCCGCTACAAATTCCGCGCATGTTCGTTGACTACCCTTTTATTTCAAGATTCAGCTCGCTGATTCCGGGTTTAGTGGGGTTCGTACAACGAATTCCATCACGCTCGTTTGCGAGAGCGTGATGGGATTCGACCAGGAAAATTGGGCCGCACTTGGGGTATTCGACCGGTTGGTATAAAGCGAGCGGCTGCTGCGTTAATGATGTCTCGGAATTTCGTCCCGGCAACTAATACATTCGAGGCGGTTGTCAGTTCACTGAAGCGGCGATTGGTGTACTCTCTGAAGCCAGCCCGATCGGCCTTCTGATTGATAAACTCTTCTGATTGAGAAACGTCCGGCGCTCAGAGTTTATGAAGTCGGGTGGTCGGTCGATAGTGAAAATTATGGGGAGGTGGTCTGATCCCAAAGAAATGACGGCTTGCCAGTATACGTCATTCAGGAGATGCAATGGAAATGTCTGGCGATCAGCTACACCTCCTCTTAATCCTAGTGGTGGCATCCTCATTCACCCTGCAAAACGTGGAGCCTTCAATATGCATTACCATAGCTATCCCCCACTGGTCGTTACCTAGCAGAGAATGTCATGAAATGTGATGCCTATTAAAGTCTCCTAGAACCAGACGATTATGGCCCGATAGTTGCTCACTTATGTCGGGTTTTTAAGCCTGGCCATTAACTGGGACTGAACCACCAACCGGCGGTATGTACACGTTGTATAGTTCTATCTCGCAGTTCCGGACCTGACTGCCATCCCCATGCACTCCATGTAGGGTCACTAGCGCCAGGCGAGATGGGTCTGTACTGCACGGAATGGTGTATCACGAAGGCCAATCCCCCACCTCCATTCCTTAAGCGATCTTTACGTAACACATTGTATCCGTGACAACTGTGCAAGCTGCAGGTATTGCTCAGCTTTGTCTTCTGGATCGCTTCAACCAATATATTTAAAATACACTAACTCGTCGATCTTGCCTCGGAGACTGTTGCAATTCAATTGCAAAAATGATACACTTCCCGGCATATTGTCAATATTGGGGCTAAGAGGCTGCTGTTGCGTATATTGCCGCACAGGAGAGGTCGGGGCGATCACATAGTTCGACGACGAAGACGGCACGAGATAGCTGTAAGCACCACATAGGCAGGAAAATGCTCCAATTCGTGAAGTATTCATTGCTGTTACGAAAAGCCTAGCTGCGAGCTGCGGATAGTGGAATGCTCCATGCGGAGTAGCTGCAACGGCAGTCGCGTACAATCGTCGGTATCGAGTGTGGGCACCGGCTCTTGCACAAATACTGAGTGCCTATGATGCTCGATATGACGGGGCGAGTTATTGGCGACTTTAAATAACCAATGGCTACGCTGTTCCCGCGGCAATCGGTCCTTTCGACCGGAACAACCTTACTCACCTACAGGAGCTTGGCGACGATCGCCCCCTCTACATGAAAATGTGGCTATAACAACAACAACCACAACGAGGGCGCAGAAGGCAACGACTATGACCCACTGCTGTCTATGTTCGCACAGCACCTTGCAACATATTCAGTGTGACTATACTCCCATAGTGACATAAGGCCAAAGCAGAATCGGAAATGCACCCACTCTATGCACCGGTTACATCTCATCGACAGCGACAGATGATGAAGGCGGTTCTGGCAAAGCGAAGGGAACCAGGGTCCGGGGTTCTTTTCAATCCCGGCACGAACCAGAAGCGTGCGGAGAAGGCACTCCGGGATATGCCTCTCCCATGACGAACAAGTAAAAAGGCGTTAAGTTCGGCCGGGTCGAACTTCGGATGCCCATCACCTCGGGTATATATGTAAACCACCCATCATCAAAATCCGGTGAAAATTGCATACCTTATGTCCCATAGCAGTTATATCGAAATATGATCCGATTTGGACCAAATACTAATAAGTACAAGTCATTGTTCAATTGTGGATAACCATATATTGGTATTTTTTGTAGCTATATCTAAAAACAAACCGATCTGAACCATATACAACATGGATGTCGAAAAGCCTAACATAAGTCAATGTGTCAAAATCCAGTTAAATCGGATTATAAATGTGACTTTTTTGGGGCCAAGACTTTGAGTCGAGATATCGGTCTATATGGCAGCTATATGCAAATCTTGATCGATCTATACCAAATTGCAGAAATATGTGGAGGGGCTTAACTGAACTCTCTGTCCCAAATTTCAGAAAAATCGAATAATAAATGTGGCTTTTATGGGCCCAAGACCCTAAATCGGAGGATCGGCCTATATGGCAGCTATATCCAAATCTGGACCGATCTGAGCCAAATTGACGAAGGATGTTGAAGAGTCTAACGCAACTCGCTGTCCCAAATTCATAATAAAAATAATTGTGGCTATTATGGGCCTAAGACCCTAAATCGGCCGATCGGTCTATATAGGGACTATATCAAGATATAGTCCGATATAGCCCATCATCGAACTTAACCTGCTTATGGACAAAAAAGAATCTGTGCAAAATTTCAGCTTAATATCTCTATTTTTAAGGACTGTAGTGTGATTTCAGCAGACAGGCGGACGGACATGTCTAGATCGTCTTAGATTTTTACGCTGATCAAGAATATATATACTTTATAGGGTCGGAAATGGATATTTCGATGTGTTGCAAACGGAATGACAAAATGAATATACCCCATCCTTCGGTGGTGGATATAAAAGAGGACGAACACGTACGCTGAGGCGGCAGCCCTTGACGATAAAGGATTCCATCAGGTCAATCTGGTGAGTACAACCGCCTGTTATGGGATTCTAGCAGTGTATGGTAAAATGAGCAGCCCTTGCCTATGAAGGACACATCGGGTAAATCCGGTAAGTACAACCGGCTGCTGTGGGAGGGTTGGCTGGCGAATTATCGGCTCCTGCTGCATTATTACCCTTTATTCGGGCTTTTGCTAAATATACCTTTGTCAGAGAATGCTAAGGAGGTATCCTTTTCTTGCAAACATTGGGTTTCAATAGCCCCATTGCTCTGTCCATATGCTTATAACTTCTTCCATAGATGCAGGAGGTTGTGCCTATTCCAAAGCCATTAGTCCAATGTTTTTTCTTTGCCTCGATATACTCATGTACATATATGCATCAAGATATATATTTATATACAGGAAGTGGCAGTTGCCCAACAACAAAATATTGAGTGCACTATCTGTCAAAATTAGTGATTAGTGCAACTCTGATTTTGAGTATGTTACTATTGGGTTGCCCAAAAAGTAATTGTGGATTTTTTAAAAGAAAGTAAATGCATTTTTAATAAAACTTAGAATGAACTTTAATCAAATATACTTTTTTTACACTTTTTTTTCTAAAGCAAGCTAAAAGTGACAGCTGATAACTGACAGAAGAAAGAATGCAATTACAAAGTCACAAGCTGTGAAAAAATTTGTCAACGCCAACTATATGAAAAATCCGCAATTACTTTTTGGGCAACTAGTCCGCATCATTTTTCGTTGTTTGTGTGTGTTATTGTTCGTAACTAGAATGCACACACACACAACCAAAACTCGTTGACAGATTTTTATTCAGCTGCTTACGGTACCCTACCTGGTAATTATGCCATGATATGCAATTATATTAGGGTAAAATGGCATATTTTTGGAATAGGTTAGAATTCGTGGAAATGGATTGCCTGGATGAGCCCAAATGAATATCGCCTTAATATACAAATAAACAGTGAAGAACAGTTGCAATTATACTTAAAAGTTGAGAAATTAAGGACAACCGTGTACCATTTTACCTGTCGATGTTTGGAATTGCCTTTATTTCAAGTAAGTTGAGATATGTTTCTAAGGGACTTGGTGTGTCGGCAGCTCTTAATGGTTATTGAATTGTGTACATACTTATAATTTAACTTTAATATTTTTTTAAACCTCTCAATGGAACCTTCTACCAAGATATGCGCTTTGCACCAAGCGCCAGAATTAAAAACCAATCCCCACAACGGAAACGGAAGCCTTTGGTATTGCCAACGAGTTAAGGTTACTAATATCTCCTACACTTGGGAGATTCAAAATTTCAGTTCTATCATGGGAGAAACAACATCCTCTGTTTTCAACTCAACCGAATGGAGTAACACCAAATGGAAATTGGCCATATCGAAAATTGGTATAATTGTAATAATAAAATTACAATTGGTATGCAGTGATCATAGTACAGTTAAATTCAAATTTAAAACTGGCATTGTCAATGCTGAAATCGAGCCTATTTTGGCTACAATGGGTGGCCCTACATTTTGCAAAGCCTCACCCAAGGATGTCTTTATATTCACACAGTCAATGGGAGTTGAAGATCTGCATCAGAATTCCAGACCAATGATTGTGAAAGATACAATTAAAGTGCTGTGCGATATTACCATGGTAATGGACATAATGGATTTACAGTCAAATGATGATATGACAAGCCTCACAGAATGCCCACTATTTGAGGACATGGGCAAACTTCTGCAGTCTGGAAAATTCAGTGACGTTATATTGGCAGTCGCTGGCAAAGAATTGAAAGCCCATAAAAATATACTCAGTCTACGCAGTGAAGTCTTTGCTGCCATGTTCGATTATGAGCAACTGCAGGAGAACACCTCAAATCGTGTGGTCATTGATGATATGGATTATGATATTGTTAGCGAACTGCTTACATATATCTATACCAATAAATGCCCCAACATTGAGGAAATGGCATTTGATCTTATATTTGCAGCCGATAAGTATGCCCTAAAGAATCTCAAAATTATGTGTGAATCAGTTTTACATCGTAATATGAACCTTGATACAGCAATATCTGTGCTTATATTGGCCGATAGACACAATTCGCAAATGTTAAAACTACAAACGATCCATTTTATCAAAGCTAATATCATACAAATTATGAAGACTTCAAGTTGGCAGATTGTGATCAGCGATTATGCTCTAGCCCACCTAGTTGAAGAAATCAGAAATTATAATGGATGTATATGAAAAGTTTTCCAAATTAATCAATAAGAATTATATATTATAATAAATGCTTCTTTTTTTAAAGACCACCTATATTGGGTAGCAGAAGCAAGAATTCTTCTTAGATCTGCTTTCTGCTGAGCAAAATTTTTCTTAGGTTAGGTTGAAAAGAGGGTTCAGATATTATCCGCCCCAAGCCACTATGGACATACACCTAAGGCAGTAATCGGCTTGTTGTGCGCTCTAAAAACTATAAAGTAACCTCTAAGTAATTTTAAGTTAGAAATTCCGTGATACTTAAAAAATCCATAATTGTTTTCAATACCACTCCCCTAAGTTGGTTCATGTCTGGTATTGTGTCTCCACCTAAGTGCCGGTATCTGTTAGATGCGAAAGTCGGACAATGACAAAGGAAATGCTCCAACATCTTATAATTTTCCTCGCATGCCCTACACATGCTATCACTTTACCATAAGTGAGCTCGCAGTCCTATGTGTCCCGTTATGCTACCAATAGCTGTAATGACCTCCTTCTTGCTTCCTTTCAGTAATAGCCTCGTCTTCTCACGATCTGGATCCCTCCATAGGATTTTCGCCGTCCTACTGATCGTTTCGCTGTTTCACAATGTTGAATGCGCATTCGTCGCCCACTCCCTTAACTCGGACTGCGTCGACGCGAAAGGCTACGGGTTAACCAAGTTTGTTGACGGCAGTCCTCTGGCCTTCACCGCAAAATCGTCTGCCCTTTCATTTCCCCTTACTCCGTTATGGCCCGGCACCCAAACGATGCGGATTTTGCCATCCTCAGAGAAGGCGTTAATCTCCTTCTTACACTGCAAGACTGTACGTGACCTTAACGTCCTGGTTGTTATTGCCCTTATGGCAATTTTACTATCGGTAAAGATGTTCGCTCTCGACGTCCTCGCCTTAGTACCACACCACTTCACACATTCCGTGATCGCCCGAATCTCGGCCTGCAGGACCGTGTTATGGTCAGGCAATCTAAAACAGTTCTCAGTCCCTGGGTTCTCAATGTAAAGCCCCAGTCCCTCTCTGTCCTCTAGGTTTGATCCATCCGTGTTATATGATCTTCCGGATGGCAATACTAGGGTTCCGTCAATCCAAGACTGTGCTGATGGCAGCCTCGCACTCGACTTCAAGGTTCATCTCAGGTCGGAAACCTCTTCCCTTCCTACCAGGTTTCCTATCGTCGCCTCGATTATACCGCTATGGTACGAGCAGCTCTCATCCTCAAGCCATTCTCCCATCGCCTTAAATATCAAAGCCGAAGTGGCTACCTCACACTTAATCTGTATGTCAATGGGTCGGATATCTAATATAGTTTGCAGTGCCCTAGTGGGCGTGGTCCTCATCGCTCCACCTATGCGAAGACAAAATTTTTTCTGAACCTGGTGTATGTTCCTTATGTTGCACTTTTTCTCCATAGCAGTCCACCAAACTACTGAGGCGTAAGTAAGTATTGGTCTAATCACGCTCCTGTAGAGCCAGTGGACTATCCTCGGATTCAGGCCCCAGTTCGAGCCTACGGCCCGTCTACATAGTGCCCCATAGTATGCTCCTGAATGTAACACTTCCAATTCAGTTTCCTGGCCGGGTAACCTTATCGATATGACCGGTCCAAGTTCTTGAGAGTGCACACAAAGCCCAACTGGTCGTCTTGTTTGGAACCATTTGTATAGAAGTCTATGTAACTTCTATTACCAGGGATATTGTAGTTTTTATCAAAAAGCGGCTCAGGCAATGTGTAATCCACACTCTTGGGGAGGGTGAGGAACTCCCCGAGTTCCGTTTTAGGGAAAAGGACATCCGTCAACAACACAAACCCCAAAAAGGCAGAGCTGATGTTGGTAACTAGAAGCAGGACGAATGGCGAATTCTGGGAACTGGTCCTGGAAGGAGTGAACTACCGCTCTCGCTGGAGTTAAACGGTGTTTGAATGCACTCTACTCATGTCGGAGTTGGGGACTAAGGCCAGGCACAGTCTACTGGCCTTAGTCCCCCCACAAAGCACTGCTGTGGTTAGACCGATACTCACGTATGGTTGCTTGGTGTATCACCAGGCCCTATATAGGATAAGTCTATGCGGTATGATGGAGAAGGTACAGGGTATTGTAGTGGTTCTGATATATTTAGGTGGCGAAGAGGAGGACATGTCTAGATGGAGGAGGGGGTTGCGTAGTCTTCTGATTGAGAGAGTCAGGGACACGCCCTCTTCGGATTTCGGGCATTCGCTTGTTCTGCGGCAGGCCGATAGAGTGGGACGACTACGTGGCATTAGCAACGCCTATGTGCCGAAGGGATCTTTATTAGATGGCGACTTGGAGTTTGTCTTCTCGGAAAGGTAGCTTTGTGATTGAGGCGTCTCGAACTTCTCCGGTTCCTCTATTTACACGGATTCGTCCAAGCTGAATGAGGGCACTGGAGCAGAGGTTTTTATTGAATTTCCAGGGATTAGAGAGTCATATAGACTTCTGGGCGGGTGTAGTATCTTTCACTATCCCTAATAACTCTACACACAAAATAAAAAGACAAAATTTTTTAATAAATTTAAACTAAAAATTTTTGTAAACAGCTGATTGACATACATAGTTCGCTGCATTTAATAGACATGTACATTTAAAATCTACGAAATTTGACAATGTTGCTAGCAACATGTTGAAATTATTTCGTAAAAAAACGTAATACTGCTTATTTGTAAAAATCTCGTAGCCATTTCACAAAAATTTTTTATAGGGCGTTTTGACCCTTGCTCGAACGGAAACTCGAAGTCAGTACTAGGCTTTAACTAATACACACGAAAATACTACAAATAAAAGCTGAATGCGTTTCTTTTTAAATAGTTTTGTGTTTTATTATTTATTAATTTCGAAGGGGTGGGTTTTGGTTGAAATTGCAAGAACATATATGAATTTGAGTACGGCCCACACACTCACATTTGTGTGTAAGTAATATTTATATTTAAATGGCAACATTTTGGCTGAAGAAACCCAAAAAAAGTCAAATGTGGTAACATTGTCAAACCACCGCAAGAACGATTTAGGGAAATTTTGCCCCTCAAAAAAAACATAGTACCAGTCTTAAAGCGGAACAGTCCAGTGTTGCCGTTTTTTGTTTTTTTTTCTAACAAATTTGGTGGGATGGATTTACAAACTATAACATTTCCTGCGGGTTCGGTAGATTGGGAACCTTACCCAATTTACTAAAACTTATTCCAATTCACTCCATATTTAGAATCTTCGCTATTTATTTTTTTATTAAAAACTGGTTTAAACAAGTTCAAATTGGTAAAAAAAAATATCATATACAAAATTTTATTAGTGCTATCACATACTTATATAAAGTAAAGAAAAATCAAAACATATTTATATGCATCCATTGTAGGCCTCAATCTCCTCAATGATTGGTCCATAATTTCTGACCATGGTGGGCCATTCCTCCGACTTCATTATGTCCTCCAGATGAGCCTTGACAAAATGTATGGATCTCGCTCTTAATGTGGCAGCTGAATAACGATCAGCCAGGACTAGTGTGGCTAGGGCATTCTGATTTGTTATTTCACGATACAATACGAATTCACACATAATTTTGAGATAGGTCAGAGCATATTTATCGGCGCAAGCCAATAGATCGATAGCCATTTCTTCAATATGGGGCGCCTTGTTGGTGTATATGAAGGTAAGCATTTCCCCAATAACCTGATGATTAAAGTCCTTTATGACAATTTGATTGGTGGTATTCTCCATCATTGAATCATGATCGAACATGGCGGCGAAGACATCACTGCGCAAACTCAAAATAGACTTGTGGGCCTTAAACAGTTTCCCTGAGACCTTTAAAGCAACATCGCTAAATTTTCCCGAAGTCAGGAGTTGCGATATACCTTCCTGCAATTTCAAGTCAATATTATTTAGCCCCGTAGTATCACAAGGTGAACTGTCGAGTATATCGATTATCACTGTCATATCACAGATTAAGATTAAAGCATCATTGTGTAAGAGGCCTCTGGAGGGATTCTGTAACTCAGCAATTGCCACATTGCGAGGAAACATAAAAGCCCCATTCGATGTGCCGGTGCCATTCCATTTACCTAGGCAATTGTCTAGTTCTCCATTCGTTTTCAGTATGTAGCATTTGAAATTGAACTTTACCCGCGTCTGATCACTGCAAGTCATTTTCAAGAGCATAACAATATTTCCATCATTGTCCGATAATATAAGCTGCCATTTGATGTTGCTCTCCTCGGTTGCGGCAAATATTGGCGATGTTATTTTGTCTCGAAATTTACTGAATTTTTCTATTTTCCATTTATAAGAAAACTTTGTAAGATGTACACGGTCACAATACCAAGGATCGGCATTCGATTTCTTTTTGGCGCCCAACGATCTATGCAAAGCACAAATCTTTTTGCTACTGGCAGCTGTCATAGAGCGGAGATATACTTTCTACCAAGGTCAAAGACCGAATATCCGTGTTCCCTTTACCAATGATTTTAATAAACTGGAAATCATTTAATACCTCCATGAGTTTATTTAGCATTTTTGAAAATTTTCATAGTTGCAGTGTTAACCCACATGGCTGTTAACAGGTAAAATGTTAGCTGTGGGAAATCCACTACTAATAAAGAATTCCTTGAAATGACCTTTGCAACAGTAGACAATACGACGAAAATTCCACTTTCAACTGCAATTAGCGGAAATGGATTAAGTTAGCAAGGGAAAAGTGTTCTTGCACACAAGTATCGTGTGTTTTTAAGAGTGACAAAACTCACACAATGGAACCCTGGGTTAAGTTGAAATGAATGAGCTGAATGGAACTGACAAGGCCCGAGAACGGTATAGTCGTAGAGAAGCTCTAAGACATAAGTTTGCTTCGGCCTCGTTGTACGAAGGCGAAGATACAAGGCTGTATACATATGTGGATTAAGATTGCAGAAGAAGAAGAAGTGGAATGGTCGCTAGACAACAGTTCCACTGTTAACTCTTTAGGTAAAGGATGTACCTATACTGGGCTGCCATCATGGTCCCATAAAAAAATTCTTACCCAATTTCACGTTTACCACGGCCCAATTTCCCGGCGCAGACAGTGGTACTCAAAGACGAGCGTGATGGGATTCGTAGTACGGACCCCACTAACCCAATCTGGAAAAAACAAGATAGTCAGCTAACATAAGCGGAATTTGTGGCTGGAACACTTGGAGCAATGTAACTTTGGCACCGGTTTAGGCATGCTGTGGTATACTGTTAAATCACTCTCGCACCTCGAATAACAATCTTCAAAATCCATGCTGATGCTCGGCAAATCGAAATTTCCCTACGAGGATCGGAAGTAGTAATGCCTCAAGCGTCTTGGCTACTGGTGAGAGAAGGGAGAACCGTCTGCACGACTACCCCAAACTCGGGTTCTTTCCAGGCTTCAGTAGCGAGTTCACTCTGCCCATTTTCCCAGACATCGGGAACTATAAGAGTGTTCAAAGACAGTTTGAGGACGGTAGGATGGTACTCAACTCCAGGTAAATCCAGATTCTTCAGTATCAGCGTAGAAATTCCGTCGGGGCCCAACGCATTGGATGATTTGGCGCCACGGATGACATTCGTGACTTCACCCACGGTAAATTGTGATGGCTGTCCATCGGCTCGGAGAACACGGATACGGCGAATGGCTCTCCTCCTTGTCCTGTCACTCTCGGGATGCACACAATAAATTGCTGGTAGAACAACCTGGTTCATCTCTTCAGATCAGTCACAGTTACGTCGGCCAAAGTGACTGATCTGAAGAGATGAAGCAGTTTGTTCTACCAGCAATTAATTGTGCATCCCGAGAGTGACAGGGCAAGGGGGAAGCCCTTAGCCGCATCCGTGGTCTCCGAGCCGATGGACAGTCGCCACAATTTACGAATTTAATCCGTGGCGCCAAATCATCCAAGGCATTGGGCCCCGACGGAATCTCTACGCTGAAGTTGAAGAATCTAGATCTACCTGAATTTGAGTACCTTACTACCGGCCTCAACCTGTCTCTGAACACTCTTATAGTTCCCGATGTCTGGAAAATGGGCAGAGTGATCCCGCTACTGAAGCCTGAAAAGGACCCAAGTTTTGGGGGAGTCGTACAGACCAATCTTCCTTCTTTCAACAGTAGCCAGGACGCTTGAGGCATTACTTCTCTCGAGTCTTGTAGAAAAATTTCCATTTCCCGAGCATCAGCATGGATTTCAAAGACTGCATAGCACAACAACTGCTTTGCATGCCGTCATCGCACACATTTGCCGTGGGTTCAATCAGCGCAGGCCATATGATAGGAAGGTCCTCGTGGCATTGGACCTATTGAAGACATTGGACATGGTAAGCCATGCCAAACAAGGTCTAAAACGCTGGGTCGCGAATTATCTGTGTGGTCGCCAGCCATTTGTGAAATTTTGGAATAAGAAGTAAAAGCAATGAAAGGGAGTTCCCAAGGCGGGGTGATATCTGCGACACTGTTTAGCCTCTACCTATCCTAGGATATTGCCAACACGTCCCTCCAGCCAGGCCTGAAACGCTGGGTCGCGAATTATCTGTGTGGTCGCCAGTAATTTGTGGAATTTAGGGATAAGAAGTCGAAGCACTGTAGAGTGAAACAGAGTTCCCCAAGGCAGGGTGATATTTTCGGCACTGTCTAACCTCAACATATTCTTCATTCCACCCCCCCTAGACGGCATAAAGATCGTATCATATGCGGACGATTGTACGATCATGGCATCAGGCCCCCAACCCATTGGAGGCATCTGCGAACTTGCCTCATATTTCACTGCAAGAGATCTGAAGATATCTGCCACCAAATCTTCAGCCACATTGTACACTTCGAATACGCGTGAGGTGATTACTAAGCTGAAAGTAATGGTCGATGGAGAAATGATTCCGACCATCAAGTGTGCCAAAATATTTGGCATCATATTTGACAGCTCTTACACATTCTCCTCACATGGCGTAGCAATTTGCGATAAAGTCAAAAGCATAAACAAGGTCCTTGAGTAACTTGCCGGTAGCACTTGAGGTGCTGACAAAGAAACCATGTTGACAACGTATAAAGCAATTGGCCGGTCTGTGTGTGGTCTCGTCAGCTCCGTGACACGCAGTGCAAAAATATTTAGATCTGTCAGAATGCCGCTCTTCGAACTGCGACGGGCTGTCTCCTTAGTTCTCAAGAGAGAACCTCTAGATCAAGCGGGTCTAGACCAGAGAACTGCATGAGACCCTTAATTTGCCACTCAAATGCCAAAGCAAGTGCCTGTTATGCATGTCACATCTTAACAATGTTAGCTAGGAATGCTCTTCATATGACAATAGAGCAAGAGTTGATCGAACGTTTTACGCAATCGTTCAGTGGATGTGCTTTTCAATCGGATATCGTATGTTGTTTGCGAATGAGCACTACTCAGATGAGTGCCATGTAAAGCCAAAGCTAACAGAGGAATGCCACAACAGACAAACAAACGGCAAAGACACATAGATCAGCAATGTTCAGCCCTTCACCGTAGCGTTGATGCCAAGTCACACACATTTAATGTTGCCATTTTGGGGTTTTTCTACCAAATTTGCTCGGGTGGATTTGTACATTTTAGTATTTGGTTGGATGGCCCAAATCGATATTTTCTATTTCGCCGACGTTTCGCCGATATTTTTTATATGGAGTTTGACAGCATTCCGCTTGAAAAGCTGAACAGAATACTCAGATTTTGGGAAATTGTTATCAAAATGTTGCCGTTTTAGAAAAAATATCAAATTTTAGCTTTAGAGAAAATTTTTAAGGTATTTGAAATTGTTGGTCGGCTACTTAGAGATTTGGTAAATTTTTTTTAACATTTTGGTCGGAAATTATTTTCAGTAGTGGCAACACTGCTTCCACACACAATAAAGTCAACGCTCGGTTTGAACGATAGCTGTGTGTGCGTGTCTCACCTATTCAGTTGCGATCCCTGTGAGCCTCGTAAGCGTGACGACCAGCAAACATTTTATGCTCATTAACAAAAACACTTAGTTACTCAACGAATCATAAAATGGAATTTCATATTTTGGTGGTTGGGAGTCGTAAGCGTCAACAACGATTGCTGGTAAAATATTTGAGTGTCATTCACTTCATGTCTAACGTGTGCACTCATTTTAAAGTGGCTTGCTGCTATTACCTGGTCTAGACAACATTCATGCAGACACTGTAGCTGATGCGGTAAATAAATAGCTATCGGGTGAATGAGTTCTTGTTCTCAGCTGAACGAAGAACGACCGCCCCCTGAAGAAATTGACTTCTCCCGGTAAACCAGCGTTGTTCTGGCTCAATTATGTTCCGGCAGATGCAGCCGCCTCAACTCCTACAGAGCAAGAAAGGTGTACTTAGAGGGGCTGTTTCAGGAATTTATGTGGATTTGGGCACGAATGAGATGAAGATGATGGCTGAGACCAAGAGCTCATTGGCAGATTTGATAATGGAAGGTCTGATTTACAAAAGAACAATCCGCTTAGGATAATTTTGGATTTGAGGTTTTAAAACCGGAGCATGTTTCCTCAACTCCGAACCGGACTCCGACCGAATTCGGAGAGTCAGATCCCGCGGCCCTTATTCCATCCGTTTGACGCCCATCATGAATGTGAAAGCGCATGGAGATTTTTGATTAAACTCTGCGAAGGTGGATGTATGTCTGCCTATGACGCTGAGCGCCTGGGTTCGAATCCTGGCGAGACCATCAGAAAAAATTTTTAGCGGTGGTTTTCCCGTCCCAATACTGGCAACATTTGTGAGGAACTATGCCATGTAAAAACTTCTCTCCCAGAAGGTGTCGCACTGCGGCACGCCGCTCAGACTTGGCTATAGAAAGGAGGTCCCTTATCGTTGAGCTTAAAACTTGAATAGGACTACACTCATTGGTATGTGAGATGTTTGCCACTGTTCCTTTGTGGAATGTTCATGGGCTATGTTTGTAGTTGTAAGTTGGATGTAGCTCTAGTTTCGGCTCAATTTTATCGTATAGGTCCCAAATTTTGTTAAAAAATATGAAATATATAAACGAGTTGAGTCCAATTATCAGAATGTGCGAAACCTTTTCAGAAGATTTATGTAGACATACTTGGGCCGTAAGTTTGGTCAAAAGCAGGGAACTCGTACACAATTATAGTCGTTGAAGTTTGTGTTGTTGTAGCCTATGTCCAAAGCAATATTGAGAAGGCAGGATGGGTCGAATGATAATCGATTACAAATCGCCATGTCCGGCAAGATAGTGTATTTGGACACGGATGAGCAGTATGTGTGGACAAAGTAACGACGATAGCTGAGAACAAGAACTCATTGTCAGTCTTTTTGGTTAAGACCGTTCTGATGTTCAAATGACAATGCCCGTGACTGTGGACATGTCTCATGAGCCAACAACGGCGGCATATGGAGGTTGTCATAAAACTCTGCAAAGGTTAAGGGGGCCGTACAAATGGGACATGTCTTACAAAGATTTCGTTTGAAAAATATGGGCGTTTGAAGTCGAGCACGAAGCAAAAGGACATTAGCCAACAACGGCGGCATATGGAGGTTTTCATAAAACTCTGCAAAAGTTAAGGGGGCCGTACAAAAGGCACAACATGACTGCACAGTTTCGAGATTTTCACATGAGATGCGAATTATGTATAGGGGGGCTGAGCCCAATTATCAGAATATGCAGGACCCTATGGGAACCTAGTTTACATTTTTTTTTACAAAATTTTCTATAGAAGTAATCATACCTTAGCCAATCATTGAAAGAATTTATCATCATTTTTTGTTAACAAAATCCAATCTATCGTTTAATTTTTCACAAGTAAAGGCTTGAAGGATATGCAAGGAGGTGTACAAATATCACGCTATCATAAAATTGACAATAAATAAACTGAAACCTTAAACAAACAGTGCATACGATTTATGTGCAAGCAATGAAGCTTACAATTTCTGTAACCAAATGGGGATATTGACAGATATTCTGCCAGGCATCCGTCTTAATAATCGCTGAAATATTTTCCTTGATGACACTAAGTGCCTGTTCTCTTAGCTGTGCGGCACCATGACGATCGGCTAGTATCAAAGTTTCTATGGCTGTATCCACTCTTAGATCGCGATGCAATACAAATTCACACATTATTTTCAACTTGTGCAAGGCATATTTGTCAGCCACCGGCAAAAGGTCCGCTGCCATCTCATCTACATTGGGAGAGCGATTGGAATAGATGAAAGTCAGCATTTCCTGTATGACAGTGGGCTCAAAGTCGCTAATTTCAACACGATTCTTCTTGTTCTCATCCATGCCCTCATGATCAAACATGGCGGCAAAGACTTCACTTCGTACAGTCAAAATAGCTTTGTGGGCCTTAAACTCCTTGTTGGCTACCACAAAAGTGACATCACTAAACTTTCCCGTTTCCAGCAGCTGAGATAAGTCTTCACGCTGTTGCCGATTAGAGTCAATAATTGAGACATCGCCAATTTTGCGTGGCACTATATCGATGGTATCGAGTATGGCAGTAATATCACATACAATGGTCAAAGCATCGAGCGGTAAAAGTCCCCTTGAGGTGTCTAGCAAATCATCCATACTTATGAGCCTTATGCTTATAACATCTGATAGCATAACATCACTGGCATAACGGCAGCCAACTTTGCCATCAGCATTTATGATGGACGCCTCAAATTGATGGCGTATACGTAGATGATCACCGCATGGATTTTTCAAAAGTTTAATAAACAAATAGGAATCTTCCTCCAGTATATGTAACTTCCATTTGGCAATGGGTATATCTTTGATAATGAATTCGGGTGATGTACGTTGGGATTTCAAAAAACTAAAATTTTCGATTTTCCACATGTAACGAAATTTGGTCAGTTTGACCCGAGTACAATGCCATGCTTCGGCACCGGTTGCCTTAACTTCTAGCGGTGTGGTTGTTGCATATATTGTATCGTCCAAGGGCGGAGCAGATGCCATCAGGAAACTGAAATTAAAAAAATTTTATCATTTTCACGTTTTCTGTCTATTAGGGCGAAGATCACTCAATTTCACAATTTTTGTTTGTTTCTCTTTCGAGACGAGCTCAGTGATCAGGGATTTTCTTTGCAAATGGAAAAGGAAAGCCCCAGATCGCAGAGATATTGGTTGGTGTGTGTTGCGAACTCTGGCTTTCCGCTTCCATTTGCAAACAAAATCCCCGAGATTCCATTTGCAAAAAAAAATCTCAATGATCGGAGATTTCCCCGGCCGGGTGTAGCGCCTTTAAATGAAGAATGGGTCCGAACTGTATGGGCGCCGTGGCAGGAGTCTTCACTGAAATCCTTAGAATCAGGGAGTCTTGCAGGTTTCTGGGCGCGTGTATCGTATTTCAGGCGGAGAAATTTGGCGTCCTGAAGGCACTGAAGGTGATTTTGATGCGGTAACACAGCCCTGATTGGACTGTCACGATATACGGAAACAGGTATACGGCGCTGAAGGCTCTAGCCTCAGACCATATGGGTCAAGACTCATTAGAAGATGAAAGGAGCTTTTTTAAACCATTCCAGGGAGGCAATCAGGCTCTGCTGAGTCCTGGGCCATGGGTGGGAGACATGCAACGAGGCGGACAAAGAGCTGGTCAGAAATGAATCCCCGATAAGCACAGATCTACTACGAATTCAGTGAGCCCTCACCTGTGTTACTTTTTTGTTAAATGTACACTTTCTACTATGGGTGAGCAAATTAGGTGTGGCCTTAGAACTGTGGGTCGCAGGGCTGCAAATGACCTGTGGTCAAGTATTTCGCGTAGCAGGACATCGCTTATCCTGGGCCTGAGAAGGCATGATTTAGGACTGCAGATAGGCATCCTGGATGGTCATCCAATGTCAGGTCCTTGACGTCGCGATGGACATAGACAAAAGGAGTCTTCTGCAGGGTGTGTCATGACAAAGAGGTGTTGGAGACAGTCCATCAACTGTTGTGTCACATCCCCGCAATTGCAAGACACTGCATAATGGATGAACACCTTTTTCCCTGTCTGAGATCCTTCCAGGCACTTAGCTCTATTGTCATTCAGAAGTTCTGAAGAGGACTAAATTTCCTTTGCTGGGAATTTGCGGCCCATAGGACCAACTGTCGCGGGATGGTAATTGGTTACTTAAAGGCGCTAATAACTTGCGATGTCATGTCGAGCATCATAACACTCAATATTTCTCCAAGTGTCGCGCCTGCAGTTGCAGCAACTCCGTATGAAACCTTCCATTATCCGCATCCTGCGTCCTGGAAGATCTCAGCTGAGTTTCTCATAATAACTTTGAACGCCACATAGATTGGAGCTCAAAGTTCAACGGCATCGTGTGGAGAGTCTCTGCGAGAGGCCGGGTGTGACCGATACCCGATATGGCAAGGCGAGTTATTGGCGCCTTTAAATAACGAATGGCAATCACGTTACGACGGCGATTAGTCCTATAAACCGAAACAAACCTCACATTTGTAGCTTGACGAGGATCTCCACTTCCACACGCAAATATGTGGCAACTCAGAGAGGTATGAAAATAAAAACAAATTTGACTCGAGAAACAAACATTTCAGCGACTATTTCGAAAGCAGAATACCTACCCTAACATTTGCCGTGTTTTATTTACCAGCCATTCGGATTCGCTAGCTTAAGTGTGGTATGAGTTCGCTTTTAACGGAATTTTTTCATGATTACTTTTTTGGATAATAGATTGTGAAGCAAAATAACATGCTGAGTTCATTCAATAGGACATTCTCTCAATACTTATGAAAAAAAAAATTCACAAAAATATTATGTTATATTCAGATACAAACATTTACAGGTAGTGGCGGTTGCCCAACAACAAAATATTGAGTACACTATCTGTCAAAATAAAATAAATAAAACGCTCTTCCCGCAAAATGCTTTGTATTTTAACCTTGGCAGCACTGACACAACATCCATACCAATATCAACAAAACAAACTAAATAAGACATTTTAATTTTAATTAAATAAATGTTTCTTGGAGTTCATAAATGTGATTTTATAAAAATGCTAAGCAATTTTGCCACTTCAGAACGTTTAATCAATGAATAAATATGTTGCGTTCTTCCCCTTTATTTTGACATTAAAATTGAAAGAGGACACCATATCTTTTTATAAACGGCGATAAGATCAGCCGCTTAAATAAACGGGGATAACATTTTTCTCCTTACAAACTAAGGATTGGTATTCTACTCTGCTTTCGGAAAAGTCGCAGAAATTTTTAATTATTTCGAAGCGAAATTTGACAGCGATCAAATGTTTTTGTTTCCATATCAAAACACGTTTATTTATCTCCACTTATTGTTTTCTCTATATATATAAACAAACAAAAATTATGCCGGCAATAGTTGCAAGTGCTGCACTTTATACTATTTTTTCACTAAAAGCAGCCTATTTTCAGCCAACGTTTCGCCGAAGTTTTTTTTATATGGAGTTTGACAGCATTCCGCTTGAAAAGCTGAACAGAATACTCCGTTGTGCGTTGTATTCCCAAGCTCATGGCCTTTTGTTCTGGTGTACGTACACAAATATGTGCAATTATGTGTATGTATTTGTCCACCACTGGTTTACAATTTTTCATCGGCAATTTAACTACATCATTGTTGAAAAATCACAGTTTCAATAAATGGTAAACTACTCAATGGCAACTCTGTCAATCAACTATTTTTATCTGTGGCAATACTGTGCTTAGCACTGTCACTGAGCGATTACACCCCCTCCCAACTAAACAGAAGACTATGACAATATGTGCGTATGAATGAATTTGTTTTGATTTTTTGCAGCAACAAACACACCGACCGACTATTATCAGATAGATATTTGGCACGTATAGATACAATTTTATGACGTCTCCTTAAGATACTTTCAAAGAAACATAAAAGTTATTAAAATATACATACACTTCAAATTTGTCCGCACGTTTTTTCGAAAGCAATGGTTTTTTCTATTTTTATTCTGCTATTATATGTAGAATAGAATTTACGTTAATGACAACACAATACACAACAAAAAATAACATGACAATTGCCAGAGATGGAATTTCATAATTTGGAAAATGTACAGAACAGTACTAAGTATAGCTACCCTCTTATTGGAAACGGCACCTTTTTAATGGCCCTGTTTTATTTCAGCATAATTTCATTCAGTATCATTAAAGTCAGTATACAACCAATGGCCGCCTCGTATTAAACCATTGAAAGTATATGTTCAAAGAAAAAAGAAACAACGAGATTAGATTTATGGTGATTCTTTGAGATTTCTTATTGCCATATAAGGCGGATTTACAAAGATGGTCTCACGCGAACAGCTGTTAACAGCCCGCCTGCCAGGTTCGACGGTACTAAGATATCAGATTTTTGTTTGCATCCTATTTGTTATTATTTTCTTTCTCGGATATTCTTTCTTTGTGTGTGATGGCATAACGTCGATCAGTTTGATGGCGGATTGCTGTATTGTTTCGTCATGCTCGGAACGCTGCTCTACGTTCGGGTAGTGGAAGAAATGTTCTGCCATAGCTAATTAAAGTAAAGTTATTAGTCCATTTATATGCATTTTTTACATAGAATTATGATTCATTTCACAACACTCCAAATTCACCACTGTCGCTGTTGGTATATTTTGCCAATTCCCTGCAAAAGCTGAGTATTCCGTTCAGATTTTTGAGCGGAATGCTTTCAACTTCATTTAAAAAAAAATTTCGGTACTCTGCTTATAGTGAGAAAAATGGCAAAAAAAAGTTAAAGTGACAACACTTGAAACCATTTCCAGCATCATTTTTGTACGTTTTATTCCATGGCGAAACAAATAAAGGTGGTCCCATTTGTACAACAACCACAAATCATCTGGTGCCATCCCCCATCATGCCATCAAGCTGATTGACGTTTTGCCAACACACACAAAAAAATTTGTGTGCGTGTGCGTACATAATCAGAGAATATGCGAGAAAGAAGATGACAACAAAGAGAATGCAAACAAAAATCTGTCATCTTAATACCATCAAACCTAGCCGGCTGTTCGCGTGAGACCACCTTTTTAAATCCGCCTTGCGTTCGAAGCAAGATAAAGGGTGATTTTTTTGAGGTTAGGATTTTCATGCATTAGTATTTGACAGATCACGTGGGATTTCAGACATGGTGTCAAAGAGAAAGATGCTCAGTATGCTTTGACATTTCATCATGAATAGACTTACTAACGAGCAACGCTTGCAAATCATTGAATTTTATTACCAAAATCAGTGTTCGGTTCGAAATGTGTTCATTCACCGTAACGTTGCGTCCAACAGCATCTTTGAAAAAATACGGTCCAATGATTCCACCAGCGTACAAACCACACCAAACAGTGCATTTTTCGGGATGCATGAGCAGTTCTTGAACGGCTTCTGGTTGCTCTTCACTCCAAATGCGGCAATTTTGCTTATTTACGTAGCCATTCAACCAGAAATGAGCCTCATCGCTGAACAAAATTTGTCAAAATTTGAACACATTTCGAACCGAACACTGATTTTGGTAATAAAATTCAATGATTTGCAAGCGTTGCTCGTTAGTAAGTCTATTCATGATAAAATGTCAAAGCATACTGAGCATCTTTCTCTTTGACACCATGTCTGAAATCCCACGTGATCTGTCAAATACTAATGCATGAAAATCCTAACCTCAAAAAAATTACTCTTTATATTCATTTACAGGTATTGGCAGTTGCCCAACAAAAAAATATTGAGTGCACTATCTGTCAAAATCAGTGATTAGTGTAACTCAGATTTTGTGTATGTAACCAGTTCGCGCCATTTTTTGTTGCTTGCGTGTGTTATGGTTCTTAACTATAATACACACACACAACCAAAACTCGTTGACGGATAGTGCATTTCGCGAGAAAAAATTGTACTCAGCTGTTTAGGCTACACTACCTGGTAATTATGCCATGGTTCCAAACGCCTCGATCTTCTGCGCTCATTTCATAAACTCTGACACCAAGTAATTTAATTCTATAGATATGCAGCAATACACTATATAAAACAATTTTTAAAAATATTTCCTATTTATAATGCAATTGGTGCATTTATTCTCATTTCGCAAAATCAAGTATAGACAATTTAAAAACTTATTTCTAATACCGGAAAATTAATTAAAGTTAAATTCACAAAATTCTTGCGATTGTGGTTATCGGAACGGGCCTGACGAAGTTGAAACCCTGATATTTCTATATCTCTATTCCACCCCCACCAGACGGTGATCCCTATACCACCCCCTCTAGACGGCGGACGATTGTACAATCATGGCACCAGGCTCCCATCCATTCTTAGAATCCTTTGGAGAGGAAAGAGCTTCCTTATCTACAGGATCTTAACGAGGATTACCATGCAAATGTAACTACAACATCATGATGCACTTATAAGGTGAGGTCATGCGAACAGCTGAGTACAATTTTTTTATTTTTGTTTTGATTTTGTAGTAAATCTAAATGTCAAAGGCTTGATAAAAGCTGTGACTTTATTTTCCTAAAACTTTAAAAATATGGTCTTTTGATCTGATGTTCGACACATAAGCAACAAAACAGTGTTGTAATGATGAAAATACAAATATAAAACGCATTTGAAGAAGATAAACGGTAAAACAAATTTAATTTCCAAAACCGCTTTGACATTTCAATTTACGGCATTTGCCACTCAAGGTTGTTTCGTTATGGGTAGATTTTTGTTGTTGTATTAATGACACTACCTCTTAATTGTATCATGCTACAACAAGTTAATTTCTGGCAACTAGTGTAAACTTGCTATTACTGCATTTGCCTGTCAGCTATTAACCCTATCTCGTATAAGTCTACCATGGTTGGTACCAAGTTATGTGTGGTATAAATACGTACCAAATACATCATCCCTGTTGAGAACATCTTGTTTTTGGCTTTTGCACATGAGAACATAACATGTTGTTTTTGTCTTTCGTCGCGAGCGCACGGTCAACGCAAAGAATTTCCCATAAAATATTCCGAATTTTCCTTTAAAAAACGCATTAATATAAATACTGTTTTGCAAATATATAAAGTGTAAATAGAACTAAAAACAAAAGTTAATATAGAATATAGCAAACACCTTAATGGTAATAGTTAAGAAACAAGTAGTAAAGAAGCAAGTGAGTGCGAAAGAAGAAGAAACCATAACAATACTTAAGTTAGCACGTGTTAATTTTTTTGTTTTTGTAATTTACCAATAAGAAAACGGGAAAAATTGAACTAAAATCGAGTTTAAATATAAAAAATCTTATGGCAAAAGTATAAAAATATTAAGAAAAAAAAAAAACAAATACCGGTGTTGGTCGCATCATATCTATTTTAATTGCTTTGCATTTCCCATCGTATCATCTAAACAATTTTGGTAAATTGCATTTCGTTGTTGACTGCAAAACTCTCTCCCTTGTGTATTTGTGTGCGCGCGTGTGTGTGAGTGAATAGACGGATAAAAACAAAACTAATAAAATAACAACAATTGTAAATAAAAAACATACCTATCAAAAAATCAGTAAATATCGATTTAAAAAATTCATAAGTGTTGAAAAAATAGTAAATAGCCCAATTTGTAAAAAAAAACAATAAAATCTATAAAATATCAAATCAGTAAACATATTTTTAAGTATTGTACTATAAGACTTCTTTGAGTCCAATTTAGAAGTGCTAGTGGCATATTTTAGAGGACATACCGGATTTCAGCCCAGAGACTTGATTAAAGCTCCATATATCGTTTTTTGGAATAACCGAGAAATCATCTGTGAAACTTCAAAATGGTTCAGGTGAGTTGAAAGTAAAAAAATCCAGTAAAAAGGTGCTTAGTTCGACCGGTCTATGACTATACACCATTCACCAAAAATGTTTAAATGAATTTTTAAATTTTTTTTATTTTTATAAACAGATAATGGTTTTTATGGGAGCTTTATGAGGTTACAGACCTTTTTGGACAATAGAAATATTGGAAATCATAATAAAAAACTTTTTGCGAAATTTCAGCTAAATCGGGAAAAATTGCGCCTATTGGGGGCTAAAGCAGTCAAATTGGGAAATCGGTTAATCTAGGTTTTAGGTTAGGTAAGAGTGGCAGTCCTTTACAGACTCACTTAGACAATTTTAAGTCCTTTATGATACCAAAGTAGCGACAGACCAAGGCTTCTGGCGGGAATCGAACCCACGACCCCTGCACTGGTTGTTGATGTTGTTGTAGCAGTGTGTTATACACTGAGGCGGCAGCCCTTGCCGATGAAGAACTCCATCGGGTCAATCCGGTACGTACAACCGTCTGCCATGGGATTGCCTCTGCACTTGTAATCCAACCACGCTACAAACTCGGCTGCCGGGGCGCCCTATCTAGGTTTTAGTGGCAGTCTATAATCAGACACACTTAGACCGTTTAGTCAATTGCGATAACACAGAAGGAAGATTCCATCTAGTTCATAATATTCAACCGACAGTAAAACTTCCTCTTGCCATTGCAGAACAGCCACACAGCAGATGTTTCTGCAAAAATCGTTACTTGTAATATTAAGCCTATCAGTATTCAGACAGTGGACTGTTTTGGCAGACCCTATGAGTAAAACTTGTATTCTAGACAAACATAATTAAATTAGGGCCACATGACCCTGAAGCGTTCACAGCCCTCAATTGGGGATCATTTGCAATGCGTTACCCACCGGGCCTTTTTTTTTTTTGCAAAAAAAGCTTATCTTGTTCACCGATTCCAGCTCCGGCAAGGGATAGCTGTGAGCACCTCACAGACCGGAACATTGAGGTTCATTGCTATTAAGAGAAGCTTAGCTGCGAGCTACGGGGCGCTTCTACAGATTGCGGATCGCTGAAAGCTTTATATGGAGTAGCTGCAACGGCAGTCGCGGACAATCAGCGTATAGAGCGGAGAGTCGCAGTGAGACGTGGAGCGGCAACGGTTCTTGCACATATACTGAGTGCCTATGATGCTCGATATGACAAGGCGAGTTATCGGCGCCTTTATATAACCAATGACCACCCTGTTTCCGCGGCGATAGGTCCCGTGCGTGGTCACCCACAGGAGCTCTGACGAGGATCGTCAACTCCACATGAATATGTTGCTACAACAACAGCAACAACCAATTCCAAATCCCATTAAATTTGTAAAACTGTTCCTAAACTGCTCTACAATTCTCTTGGATATGTCTTCGTAAAGAGCGGTTTTAAAACAAAGAATTTCGTTGTCCAGAATTGTTGTTGTTTTTGTTGTGGGTTTCGTTGTAGCATTCAAGAGCGGTTTTAAAATTAAGAATTTCGTTGTCCAGAATTGTTGTTGTTTTTGTTGTGGGTTTCGTTGTAGTATCAGTGTGTTGTACACTGAGGCGGCAGCCTTTGCCGATAAAGGTCTCCATTAATTCAATGCGGCACGAACATTCGGCTGCGAGAGATATTAAATTCGAGATATTAAATCGTTATCTGGCTGTCTGAGAAAATAATTATGCCAACCGTGCATATGCAAATATGTTCATGAACATTCCATTGAAAAACATTGCCTTTAATTCTTACATATCAATGAGTCCTGTCGAATTCAAGTATAGCTATATGGTAAGGTTCCTCCTTTTATAGACGTTTCCGAAAGGCGTGCCACAGTGCGACACCTCTTTGTGCAGAAATTTTTTTAATTGGCATAGTACCTTAAGTCGACCGTCTGGGTTCAAACCCCGGCGGGAACATCAGAAAAAGGGTACAGAAGGGTACTTTTATACATTTTGCAAATGAAAATACTTGTTTTCATAAACTTTGCCATTGTAAATGGTAGTTTAAATAACATTACCCAAGGGATAGGCAGTTTCAATAGATAAATACCCTTTCTTAAGGGAAATTGCAGTTCTAATACACTTTCCTAAGGCATAGGGTAATTTTAATACCCTATACCAAGGAATATGTTAGTTTTAATACTCTTTCCCAAGGAATAGGGTAGTTTGAATAACCTTTCCCAAGGAATAGATAAGTTTTAATACCCTTTCCTAGAGTTGTTTTAGGTTATTAAAACAACTCTAGGAAAGGGTATTAAGATTTCCAAGTGATACAGTTGTTGTTGTAGCCACATTACTACCCTTTCCAATCCAAAGGATTGTTTAATACGCTTTTCCATTGAAAAGGATAGTTATAGTACCCATTCCCATTGAAAACGGTCTTTTTAATACCCTCTCCCTCAGAAAAGTGTCGTTTTAATACCCTGTCCCATTGAAAAGTGTCGCTTTAACAACTTTGCCCATTGAAAAGGTTAGTTTTAATATCCTTTCCCATGACGGGTAATTTTAATAAATTTTTCAGTGGAAAATTGTAGCTTTAATAACCGTTCCCATTCCCAAGTGATCGGGTAGTTTTAATACCCTTTCCCAAAGGAAAGCGTAGTTCTAATTCCCTTTCCCAAGAGATAGGGTAGTTTTAATACCCTTTCCCAAGGACTAGGTTAGTTTTAATACCCTTTCCCAAGGGTTAGGGTGGTTTTAATACAACGTTTCCTAAGTGATAGGGTAGTTGTAATACCCTTTGCCAAGGAGTAAGATAGTTTTAATATCCTTTCCCAAAGGAAAGCGTAGTTTTAATTCCCTTTCCAAAGAGATAGGGTAGTTTTAATACCCTTTCCTAAGGGTTGGGGTAGTTTTAATACCCTTTCCCAAGGGATAGGGTAGTTTTAATACCCTTTCCCAAAGAAAGGCGTAGTTTTAATTCCTTTTCCCAAAATATGGGGTAGTTTTAATACCCTTTCCCAGGCATAGGGTGGTTTTAATACCCTTTCCCAAGGAATGGGGTAGTTTTAATACCCTTTCCCAAGGAATAGGGTAATTTTAATACCCGTTCCCAAAGGTTGGGTAGTTTTAATACCCTTTCCTAAGGGATAGGGTAGTTTTAATAACCTTTCCCAAGGGTTAGGGTAGTTTTAATACCCTTTCCCAAGGGAAAGTGTAGTTTTAATACCCGTTCCCAAAGGTTGGGGTAGTTTTAATACCCTTTCCCAAGGGATAGGATAGTTTTAATACCCTTTCCCAAGGAGTAAGATAGTTTTAGTACCTTTCCCAAGGGCTGGGTTAGTTTTAATACCCTTTCCCATGGGATAGGGTAGTTTTAATACCCTTTCCCAAGGGCGGGGGAAGTTTTAATGTCCTTTCCCAAGTGATAGGGCATTTTGAATACCCTTTCCCAAGAGAAAGGATAGTTTTAATACCCTTTCCCAAGGGATAGTGTAGTTTTAATACCCTTTCCCAAGGGATAGGGTAGTTTTAAAACCCTTTCCCAAGGGATAGAGAAGTTTTAATACCCTTTCCCAAGGGATAGTGTAGTTTTAATACCCTTTCCCAAGGAATGGGGTAGTTTTAATACCCTTTCCCATTGGATATGGTATTTTTAATACCCTTTCCCAAGGCTAGCGCAGTTTGAATATCCTTTATCAAGAGCTAGGTTAGTTTTAATACCTTTTCCCAAGGGGTAGGGTTGTTGTTCTTGTATCCACCTGTCTATATGTGTAGGGTAGGATAGTAGTAGACAAAATTTCGTGAAATTTTATCTAAAGACAAAATTTCGTGAAATTTTATCTAAAGACAAAATTTCGTGAAATTTTATCTAAAGACAAAATTTCGTGAAATTTTATCTAAAGACAAAATTTCGTGAAATTTTATCTAAAGACAAAATTTCGTGAAATTTTATCTAAAGACAAAATTTCGTGAAATTTTATCTAAAGACAAAATTTCGTGAAATTTTATCTAAAGACAAAATTTCGTGAAATTTTATCTAAAGACAAAATTTCGTGAAATTTTATCTAAAGACAAAATTTCGTGAAATTTTATCTAAAGACAAAATTTCGTGAAATTTTAATCAAAGACAAAATTTCGTAAAATTTTATCTAAAGACAAAATTTCGTGAAATTTTATCTAAAGACAAAATTTCGTGAAATTTTAATCAAAGACAAAATTTCGTGAAATTTTATCTAAAGACAAAATTTCTTGAAATTTTATCCAAAAAAAAATTTTCGTGAAATTTTATCTAAAGACAATATTTCGTTAAATTTTATCTAAAGACAAAATTTCGTGAAATTTTATCTAAAGACAAAATTTCGTGAAATTTTATCTAAAGACAAAATTTCGTGAAATTTTAATCAAAGACAAAATTTCGTGAAATTTTATCTAAAGACAAAATTTCGTGAAATTTTATCTAAAGACAAAATTTCTTGAAATTTTATCTAAAGACAAAATTTCTTGAAATTTTATCTAAAGACAAAATTTCGTGAAATTTCATCTAAAGACAATATTTCGTTAAATTTTATCTAAAGACAAAATTTCGTGAAATTTTATCTAAAGACAAAATTTCGTGAAATTTTATCTAAAGACAAAATTTCGTGAAATTTCATCTAAAGACAAAATTTCCCTGAAATTTCATCTAAGGACAAAATATCCCGAAAATTGTATCTAAGGACAAAATTTTCCTGAAATTTTATCTAAGGACAAAATTTCCCTGAAATTTTATGTCCGTGAAGATAAATTTGAATATAACTAGCCAAGACACAAACCTGACATTTTAACAAGTTAAACAGAGCACTGTTAACAAATTTTCTTTTGTATTTTAAATTAAAAAAAAACATTGTTAGCATTTTCTCAGCAAATATTTTCTAAAATCTCTTGCTAAAGAATTTATCTACAACTGTAAAATGCTTAATACTAACTAAACCCTCAAACCTCAATGCCAACAATATTTTTTGAAGACCTATATGACCCATTTTTAAAACGGCAATGCAGTGCACTCGTCATAGATAGGTGATACAAACTAATACCAGAATTAGCCCCTACCAAGAGCTATTAGAATCAGAAATCCCCATATTCAAATTGTATTTCAGATCGGAGATATTTCGCCCCAAAAGTTACATTTGAATTAGTATTTGTTTGTATCACCTATCTATGACCAGTCCAGCCCAGTGGGCCATTATCTTAAATTCAAATATAACTTTTGGGGCGAAATTGCTCCGATCTGAAATACAATTCAAATATGGGGACTTCTGATTCTAAAAGCTCTTGGTAGGAGCTAATTCTGGTATTAGTTTGTATCACTTATCTATGACGAGTGCTTTGCATTGCCGTTTTAAAAATGGGTCATATAGGTCTTCAAAAAATATTGTTGGCATAGAGGTTTGAGGGTTTAGTTATTATTAAGCATTTTATAGTTGTAGATAAATTCTTTAGCAAGTGATGTTAAGAAAATTTTTGGTGAGAAAATGCTAAAAATGATTTTTTTATTTAAAATACAAAAAAAAAATTAGTTAACAGTGCTCTGTTAATCACTTAACATAGCTATGTTAAAATGTCAGGTTTGTGTCTTGGCTAAGTTATATTCAAATTTATCTTCACGGACTTTGAAATTTTATCTTAAGACAAAATTTCCCTGAAATTTTATCTGAAGACTAAATTTCTTTAAAATTTTATATAAAGACAAAATTTTTCGGAAATTTTATCTAAAGACAAAATGTCTCTGATATTTTATCTAAAGAAAAAATTTCCCTGAATTTTATCTAAAGACAAAATTTCCCTGAGATTTTATCTAAAGACAAAATTTCCCTAAAATTTTATCTAAAAACAAAATTTTTTTGAAATTTTATGTAGTCAAAACTTTTCTGAAATTTTATCTAAAGACAGAATTTCCTGAAATTTTATACAAAGACCAAACTTCCCTGAAATTTTATCTAAAGACAAAATTTCCTTGAAATTTTATCTAAAGACAAAATGTCCCTGAAATTTTATCTAAAAACCAGCATTTTCCCAAGGGATAGTGTAGTTTTAATACCCTTTCCCAAGGGATAGGGTAGTTTTAAAACCCTTTCCCAAGGGATAGAGAAGTTTTAATACCCTTTCCCAAGGGATAGTGTAGTTTTAATACCCTTTCCCAAGGAATGGGGTAGTTTTAATACCCTTTCCCATTGGATATGGTATTTTTAATACCCTTTCCCAAGGCTAGCGCAGTTTGAATATCCTTTATCAAGAGCTAGGTTAGTTTTAATACCTTTTCCCAAGGGGTAGGGTTGTTGTTCTTGTATCCACATGTCTATATGTGTAGGGTAGGATAGTAGTAGACAAAATTTCGTGAAATTTTATCTAAAGACAAAATTTCGTGAAATTTTATCTAAAGACAAAATTTCGTGAAATTTTATCTAAAGACAAAATTTCGTGAAATTTTATCTAAAGACAAAATTTCGTGAAATTTTATCTAAAGACAAAATTTCGTGAAATTTTATCTAAAGACAAAATTTCGTGAAATTTTAATCAAAGACAAAATTTCGTGAAATTTTATTTAAAGACAAAATTTCGTGAAATTTTATCTAAAGACAAAATTTCGTGAAATTTTAATCAAAGACAAAATTTCGTGAAATTTTATCTAAAGACAAAATTTCGTGAAATTTTATCTAAAGACAAAATTTCGTGAAATTTTATCTAAAGACAAAATTTCGTGAAATTTTATCTCAAGACAATATTTCGTTAAATTTTATCTAAAGACAAAATTTCGTGAAATTTTATCTAAAGACAAAATTTCGTGAAATTTTAATCAAAGACAAAATTTCGTGAAATTTTAATCAAAGACAAAATTTCGTGAAATTTTATCTAAAGACAAAATTTCGTGAAATTTTATCTAGACAAAATTTCTTGAAATTTTATCTAAAGACAAAATTTCTTGAAATTTTATCTAAAGACAAAATTTCGTGAAATTTCATCTAAAGACAATATTTCGTGAAATTTTATCTAAAGACAAAATTTCGTGAAATTTTATCTAAAGACAAAATTTCGTGAAATTTTATCTAAAGACAAAATTTCGTGAAATTTTACCTAAAGACAAAATTTCCCTGAAATTTTATCTATAGATAAAATTTCCCTAAAATTTTATCTATAGACAAAATTTGCCTGAAATTTCATCTAAGGACAAAATATCCCGAAAATTGTATCTAAGGACAAAATTTTCCTGAAATTTTATCTAAGGACAAAATTTCCCTGAAATTTTATGTCCGTGAAGATAAATTTGAATATAACTAAGCCAAGACACAAACCTGACATTTTAACAAGTTATGTTAAGTGATTAACAGAGCACTGTTAACAAATTTTCTTTTGTATTTTAAATTAAAAAAAAACATTGTTAGCATTTTCTCAGCAAATATTTTCTAAAATCTCTTGCTAAAGAATTTATCTACAACTGTAAAATGCTTAATACTAACTAAACCCTCAAACCTCAATGCCAACAATATTTTTTGAAGACCTATATGACCCATTTTTAAAACGGCAATGCAGTACACTCGTCATAGATAGGTGATACAAACTAATACCAGAATTATCCCCTACCAAGAGCTATTAGAATCAGAAATCCCCATATTTAAATTGTATTTCAGATCGGAGATATTTCGCCCCAAAAGTTACATTTGAATTAGTATTTGTTTGTATCACCTATCTATGACCAGTCCAGCCCAGTGGGCCATTATCTTAAATTCAAATATAACTTTTGGGGCGAAATTGCTCCGATCTGAAATACAATTCAAATATGGGGACTTCTGATTCTAAAAGCTCTTGGTAGGAGCTAATTCTGGTATTAGTTTGTATCACTTATCTATGACGAGTGCTCTGCATTGCCGTTTTAAAAATGGGTCATATAGGTCTTCAAAAAATATTGTTGGCATAGAGGTTTGAGGGTTTAGTTATTATTAAGCATTTTATAGTTGTAGATAAATTCTTTAGCAAGTGATTTTAGAAAATTTTTGGTGAGAAAATGCTAAAAATGATTTTTTTATTTAAAATACAAAAAAAAAATTAGTTAACAGTGCTCTGTTAATCACTTAACATAGCAATGTTAAAATGTCAGGTTTGTGTCTTGGCTAAGTTATATTCAAATTTATCTTCACGGACTTTGAAATTTTATCTTAAGACAAAATTTCCCTGAAATTTTATCTGAAGACTAAATTTCTTTAAAATTTTATATAAAGAAAAAATTTTTCGGAAATTTTATCTAAAGACAAAATGTCTCTCATATTTTATCTAAAGAAAAAATTTCCCTGAATTTTATCTAAAGACAAAATTTCCCTGAGATTTTATCTAAAGACAAAATTTCCCTAAAATTTTATCTAAAAACAAAATTTTTTTGAAATTTTATGTAGTCAAAATTTTTCTGAAATTTTATCTAAAGACAGAATTTCCTGAAATTTTATACAAAGACCAAACTTCCCTGAAATTTTATCTAAAGACAAAATTTCCTTGAAATTTTATCTAAAGACAAAATGTCCCTGAAATTTTATCTAAAAACCAGCATTTTCCTGATTTTTTTTTTATATTTAATAATTTCGATGGAATAAAATTTGCATTTCGAAAATTTTACTTACAAACCTCATTCTCAACAGAATATGTAGGGTGTGGTTTTTGGTTTATGGCTATGGCTATACCTACGAGCACACGTCCTGAACTTATAACTGTATTTACATTGTTTTCATTAATAAATTTAATCATTACAAAACCACATTTTGATTGTCACATAGAATGGTTCAAACAAAAGCTCTTCGTTATTATATAAATAGGCGGCTGAGATCATAGTATGGGTTACCAACTTCAAATCACACACAATGACCAACAACCTGACCCCCCGGAATTCTCACAATAGACATATTTTATTCAAACTCTAATTTTCATACATTGAATTTTAATACGTTTAATTAGTTTTTCCATAACGATGCCTACATCCTGTACACTCACTATGGGTAATGGGTGAAAGGTTGAAATCATGCCTATTTTGGGAGTGGAGGTTTGGAGAGGTGATCAAATGCTTGTTCAAACTATTGGCGATGGCAGCTGCCTATGTAAACGAAAGGATAACATAATCGAAGTATGCATTGTGTTGTTGTGGGCTTTGGGGCGAGAACAAACAAAAAAGGCCAACATTGTGCAGTGTTGTGTCAACTTTGGTGGATTCTCTAAGCCACAGAACAGAAAATGCAACCCACTGGTGCAGCAGCGATGAAACCAACAACAGCTAAGCTAACTCCATGTATGTATGGATATATGTGTATGTGTGGAGTTGCATTTATGCATTTAATGTTGCTCATTTTCCTCGATTTTATTTAATAAAAGCATGCAAAAAATATTTCAAAAACTAATTTCCATGGCCACACCAGCAAAGGGGTCGCCTGGGCAGGCAGACAGCCAGGAACTGAATGTTGTCGTTGATGGCAATGATGATGGCGGTTTTGTTGTCGCATAGCTGATAATTAGATAAAAGGTATGAACGACCAATAGAGCAGCAAAGGCCACACCTAGAGCACCTACATTCAATATACTAGCTATAGGAATTTGTTGTTGTCGGTTTTTTGTTGTTTTGTGAAAAAATTAAAAATTCAATTTCGATAATTTCTATAATGAAACCTCATTCTTTCATGTGAACCAATCAACCTATACCCCAACCAACCATCCCTTTTGAATTTTATGAACAGAATGGCGACAATCTTTTATGGTTTTTCAAATTTTTAGGCACCACCATACATGGCATTTTATTTAAATATTAATTTTCATTGGCTGTGATTTGCTATAGATTTGTACATGCATCGAATGAGTGCCTGCTTCCCTTTACCAACCAATAAAGCAAAATATCCATTATTCTGTGGGTTTTTATACTCTTCTTTGCAAATGAACATTAAAATATTATAACCAATTAAAATAAACAATAGGTGGTAATTCAGCTTTTGCCAACATGAAAAGCTATCCAATGAAAAATCGCCAGAATGGATAATTCTGAAACATGGAGTTTATTGATGGCAGATTTATAGGAGGGATAGGAGGGGTGTGTAAAAGGCTTGTGCATGTAGATTATGGTGGGTTTACACCCATAGGATGACATTTTGTAACACAAAATTTTATATTCGAATTTAAAGAAAATCTTAAGCAAGTTCCGAAAAAATAAAATACTGTAAAAATTTAACTTTTACCGAAGATTTTTTTTTTAATTTTATATTTTTAGAAAAAGTTTTTCAAAATTTTATTTTCATAGATAATTTTGTCAAAGATTATTTTTATAAAAAGCTAGCTGAAACGAGCCCACTCCGCTGCGCCTTCTTTGAATCCCTAATGCCTTTTATTTGATCCCCATATTCCCATGGTTGATATATATTTCCAGTTTGCAGGTCTTTTTGAGAGTAGGACAGCCTAGATATTTCTCCGCGAGTGCGGATTTCAAATCTCTGCTCCTAAATACCTTTCTTTTTAGCCCCATATTGACATTGACTGTAACTATGTCCGATTGGAAGGTGTTTTTAGGGGTAGGGTGGCATCCCAGACACTTGGTCCTAGAAAAAATCAGATTCGTGTACTTCTCTAAGGCGTATCCCCATATGATTGGGCTCGAAAGTCAATATCGATTTCGTGCTCTACTCCCAAAAATCTTTCATTTAAGCGCAATATTGCCATGGTTTGCAAATTTGTCCTGCTTAGGGGCAGTTTCTGGGGTGGGATGTCCCCACAAAACTTGTCCCCATATTGGATATTTGATTCGTTTTTTACTGTCAAATGCCTTTTATTTGATTCCCGTATTACCATGATTGGTCCATATATTCAGTAGAAGGTTTTGAAGGTGGGGCGGATACCCTAGGGGCCCCATCCCAAATTTGGATACCAGTTTTTTGTTTTTGGGTTACTATAAAGGAAAAGGGGGATGGTTAGGAAATTTTATCAACTTTTTATAGAAAATTTAACCAACATTTGATTTCAAAGAATATTAAAAAAACAAAAATATTTCTATAGAAATTACAAACAAAATTTATTTCTATAAAATATTTGTCAAAAGCATTTGACCGGCTTTCTATATCGCAATTTCTGATTCGACAGAATCATCATCAGCAGAAATTTGTCAAATGGATCACGGTGCCTTGCATACCAACGCAACTAAAGTAGGCCGCAAAGCACACATCTGAGTTTAAGCAGGGCTCTTTAAGACGACTTGATTCACAAGCGCTATAGAAAATAAGTAAAATCTTACTTTCCCCTACTTTCATTTGAGTCCCATTTTGCCATGGTCGTTAAACTTGTCCTCTTTGGGGGAGAGGCGGTCCCCAAATACTTGGTCCCACATTTGGATATCAGATTCTACTCCCAAATACCTTTTATTTGAGCGCCATATATGGCCAGTAAATAAGCCCTGCTTGGGAAGTGTTTTGCGGAAGTGGTGGAATCACAGAAACTTGGTCCCGAAAGTGGATATCAATTTCATGCTTTACTCCCCAATACCTTTTATTTGAGCCCCATATTGCAATGGTCGGTAAATATGTCCTACTTTGGGAAGTGGGGTCATCCCCCAAACAAATATCATTAATTTGAACCCCATATTGGTGTAGGGGGACCAAACCCTAGCCTCAAAACCTACACTACTCTACTCTATTCTGATCTACTCTATTCTATTCTGATCTACTCTTCTTTACTCTATTATACTCTGATCAACTCTACTCTACTTTATCTATTCTTCTCTAATGTAGTCTACTTTACTGTACTCTGACTTACTCTACTACTCTACTCTACTCTACTCTAATTTACTCTACTCTACTCTTGTACTCGAACCTACTCTACTTTGTACTCTACTCTACTCTACTCTACTCTACTCTACTCTACTCTACTCTACTCTACTCTACTCTACTCTACTCTACTGTAATCTACTCTACTCTACTGTAATCTACTTTACTCTACTCTACTCTATACGAACCTATAATTATATCATGAACGAGCCACATGACCCCATAACTTGGCTTTGGGATGGGTCCCAACCTCGGTAGGGGGAAGGAGAGAATCTTTGATTCTCATAATATACTAGCGGTCAAAGGGACTATCATACCGATTTAGGAATGGCAGACAGTTGATCCTTTCCATTTATTCCTAAATACCCTTAAATTGAGTCCCATTGTTATAATCGGGCCACATGTTCCTTGCGAGATTTTTGGAAAAGAGCTTCCCCCTGATAATACAGTTTTCGAATTGGCGGACCCCCAGACAATCCACATTTTCATGTCAGAATTGTACTTTACTCCTTAACTTTTCATTTCAGACCTACATTGCTTTATCGGGCCGCATATCAGCTTACGGAGTTTTGAGGGTATAACATTCCCCCAGACACTTGGATCCAAATGTTAACATATTCCCATAATGTTGACATATTCCCATATGCTAATTGATCTATAAGGAAACCAGCACGGTTTTGGAATTGATACAACCCCCTGAAACTACTCTAAGATTTTATGCCAGATTTGTACTTCACTTCGTAAAACTTTTCTTATGGGCCCAATATTGTCAAGATCAGGCCTCATATCCGCCCGAGCGGTATTGAGGTAGAGCGTTGTCCCAAGGCACTATGCTTTAATTTTGGATTATTTTAGACCCACATTATAAGTAACTGCCAGGACGATTTTAAAATTGAGACGACCCTTAGACAGTAGATCTTAAGTTTTAATTTCAGATTCGTACTCCGACCTTAAATACCTCTCATTTGAGACTCTTTTTGGGCGACTTTGATACCAAGTTTTATTTTCAGATTCGTACTCTATTTCTATATATCTTTCATTTGTGACCCATTTTGCTATCTGGTAACATGGTCGTTTGCTATGTTTTCGGGGTAGGTCTTACCTCCAATTCATTTAAGTCCTCTATTGCACATATTACCAGTACGTGTTTGGAATGGGTGCGAGTACCCACACACTTTGGGAGAACCCATATTAACCTAACGGTAGTTTTTCTGGTGTAGGAACGGCGTCCAGATACAGGGCAAAAAATTTTAAAATGAAAGTAAAGTTTCTCAAAAAATTCTATATTGCAAAAAATTGTAACCTAACAAAATAAATTTTTTAACTAAATTTAAGGAGTAAATACTTCGATATTTTAAGGAAAATTTTTCTTCGGCTTAAAGAATTTTTACTTAATAGTAAGGTATTTTATATTTGATATATTAAAATGTATTCAAAGCTGTTAAGCTTTATCTTTTTAAAGAAAAAATTTATTTTGTCCACTTCTTAAGGAAAAATTTCCTTTGGTCTAAGGTGTTTTTACATGAGTTTAAGGAAATTTTTATCTTAAATGATATTTTCTTTTATTTAATATAAAAATTCATTAATATCAGGCAATGATATATTTTCCTTAGTATTGTGAGTATAGCAAAATAATTATCTTTCTTTGTTAAAGAAACATTTTTTTAAATGATTAATAATTGGTTATTAATTTGATATTGTAATTTCTGGTTAATTGATGGATTGATTAATTTTGAATAACTCAAGATATGCTACACTTTGAAGTTGCTTGCCTAGCTTACTCATTCTGTTATTGTATTTCATTTTATGTTGTTGTTTTCTAACTTGAAATTTGTATGCCATCGCTATAGCCAATATTACATATGCTATATTTACTAGAAATTCTCAGTTGTTTAACATTCTCTTCGTTCTACTTGCTAATGACTGTTGCTTTTGTTTTGCCAATTTCATTCTTGCCTTAACCAGGTTCCCTAAGGAACAACCACATTAACAGCATTCCCAACATCATTATCTTCATTTGAATTTCTGTTTCATAGCAGCTTTATGACCAATATCAACATCGTCATCATCTTCAACAGGGCTTAATCATCTTCCGGCCATTCATATCCTTTGTTTTTATTTTTTCTCCCTTTTGGGTAACTTCCATTCAGTCACATGTTTCTTTCAATTTTGCTTTCTGCCTACCTAACCTTACGCACTTTTGCCTCGTTGCAAGCATAGGGCTGTATGTGACTGACTATATGCGGGTTGGTTGGTTGGTTAATATCTCCTCTCCTTCAATGCAGCCCATGCACGCATAGCACATAGCAGAAACAGAGCACTGTTGTGTATGCTTTGTTTTAATTTTCATCTTCATGCCTTAGAGTATGCTTTGATTTCGTTTTTTTGTTGTTCTTCTTCTACACCAAGAGGGACTGATTGTAATGGGCTTGCTTGTGCTTCTACGAGTATACTTACATGCACACACATGCATTGGTTTGCTAGTTAGGCTTGTTTTTGTCGGTCATATATCGTTGCCGTTTGATTATATATGGAAATTTCATTCCTTGATATGGCGTTTTTTTGTTTGTTTTTCCTTTTGCCATATTCTCTGCTCTTTGTTTTCAGTATTTTCCTTCATATATGTTCGTAATTGTTATTAAGCAAGACAATTTATTTTCTTTGACCTATCATTTGAGATATCATTCCTATTTTGATTTAAGTTTCTTTGACTTGAAAGCTTTTAGGATTAACAGGGCATAGTTTTAGGCGTTTTATGAACAACTTTTTCTTTGCAAGACAACATGTTAATCTGAAGTAATGATATTGAATTCATCATAAAAGTTGATAGTTAATTAAATCTGAAGAGTTTAATCATCCTTAACCGGAAGTCAGTCTTAAAACCAGGGAATTTTGTTTGTCGGAATTTAACCATTTATGCCGAATGGTAGAAAATATGCAAAATGGAGCTGTTTTACAAAAATCCTAGCTGCCATACTGTCGATTTATTTAAAAAAGCAAGTAAAATCGCCATAAGTTCGGGCAGGCCGAATCATATATACCCTCCATCATTCATCGCATGTAACAATTTCTTTTCTTTTTCCAATACACATTGTTCACTGACCCGGTTGATAACGCTTATCTACTGGCTGAAATGTTTGCAGGAAATTCTTCCCTGCCGTTTAGGAATCAACCACTCCCCGAGTTTGAAAGAGTATCTAGTTCGATGCCTAAGATATTTTTTCGAACACGTGAGGTTAAATCTCCAGGTAAGTGTTCTTCAACGCTTTCTCGTCCTTTTCGCAACCTTTTCAACCTTGCTTACCATGCGGGTTTTTTCCCGGCGCGTTGAAAGGTTGCGAACGTTCAGCTCATCCCCAAAAAGGGTGAGGCGAACAACCCTGTGAATTACCAGCCAATTGCGATATGCTCCGCGCTCTCCAAGTTTATGGAGAGTATGGTTAACCATCATCTTGTGGAATACTTAGAGTGCAATGGCCTTCTTAGGGATATACAGTATGGGTTCCGCAGGAATCGCTCTACGGGGTTCTAATGGCATTTCTGTCGGAATGTTGGAGTCGCTCTATCCACCAGTTTGATGAGAGTAAGATCCTGGCTCTGGATATCTCCAAGGCATTTGATAGCGTCTATCCACCAGTTTGATGAGAGTAAGCTTTGATGTACCTGCATCAAGTTCCTATGGTTTATCATAATTGAAAAGTGTTAACTTAAGACGTTGGATGTGCTCATTATTCACCTAATGCTGAACGAGCTGAGAAAAAATATAATTGGGAGAGAATACTTGTGATCGCCGCTAAAGCTTTTGCATTGAACAAATAGGCAAGTTTCAATGCGAAATTAGCTCAGGCGGGCGTACTAATCACTATACTATCGAGGAATATTATAAAGCGTTATTTTGTAACGCAAAATTAAACTTATGTATATAAATACGAAAATAGCTCTGGTGAGCATATTAGACGCTATACTATCGAGGAATACCATCATGTATACGTTAAAATTATAAATCTAAACAAATAAAAGCTTGCATAGTTCGGCCGGACCGAAACTTTTATACCTGTCACCATGAATTTGTCAAGTTGTTTGCCTGGTATCTCTTTATAGGCAAAAAAGGATAATGGATAAGAATTGTTTTGCTATTTGAGCAATATATGATGCGATCCTATCAAAAATCATTGTGCAAAATTTCAACGAAATCAGATAAGAATTGCGCTGTATAGAACCACTAGAAGTAAAATCGGATGATAGGTTCATATGGGAGCTATGTAAGGTTATGGAGCAATTTGGACCGTACTTTGTACATCTATTGAATATCAAGTTATAGTGCAAAATTTGAGCCGAATCGGATAAGAAGTTCGCTCTCTAGGGGCTCAAGAAGTATAATCGGGAGATCGGTTTATAGGGAGCAAAATCTAAACATGGACCGAGCTGGCTAATTTACAATCCCAACTGACCTTCAAAAGTTAGCGTGCTTTCGACAGACGGACGGACGGACGTCATATCGGGAGATATACATATAAAGGGTGATTTTTTTGAGGTTAGGATTTTCATGCATTAGTATTTGACAGATCACGTGGGATTTCAGACATGGTGTCAAAGAGAAAGATGCTCAGTATGCTTTGACATTTCATCATGAATAGACTTACTAACGAGCAACGCTTGCAAATCATTGAATTTTATTACCAAAATCAGTGTTCGGTTCGTAAATGTGTTCATTCACCGTAACGTTGCGTCCAACAGCATCTTTAAAAAAAAATACGGTCCAATGATTCCACCAGCGTACAAACCACACCAAACAGTGCATTTTTCGGGATGTTGGGCAGTTCTTGAACGGCTTCTGGTTGCTCTTCACTCCAAATGCGGCAATTTTGCTTATTTACGTAGCCATTCAACCAGAAATGAGCCTCATCGCTGAACGGTGAATGAACACATTTCGAACCGAACACTGATTTTGGTAATAAAATTCAATGATTTGCAAGCGTTGCTCGTTAGTAAGTCTATTCATGATGAAATGTCAAAGCATACTGAGCATCTTTTTTTTTGACACCATGTCTGAAATCCCACGTGATCTGTCAAATACTAATGCATGAAAATCCTAACCTCAAAAAAATCACCCTTTATATATATATAACCATCGATTTAGCCATTTACTATTCTAAATGACCTACAACGAAAAGAAGAATTTACGCAAAATTTTGAGCGCTTAGTTGTTCAAGTTGTTCAAGTTGTAGATAAGGTTGGAAAGAGGGTGGAGATAATAATTCGCCCTATGTCACTATGGACATTCCCACAGACTGTCTCACGATATGAGAAATTTAATTTTTGAACTGAATCAGGAAGAATTTCCGAGTCAAACCGAACGCTGCATCACAGCCACAGTATTGGTGTACAATACAGGTATCAACCATAAATGTCAAACAATATTAATGTGTAGTTTGCTTACGAATCTTATTCTAGAATCAAAAATGCTCAACTGTATACTGTTCTCTTTTTATTTCTAAAAACTGAATTTTTGTTTGCGTAGCTGGCAAGTCTATTTGGTCGTCATGTCGTTAACTGATCGTCAAAATATTTCGTATCTTATTATTGGGATCAAAACGGCAAAAAAATCGATTTTAGGACACTCCAATCGACTTAGCCCTATGCCAGTAATCGGCTTGTTGCGCGTTCAAATTTTTTCCTTTTTATGGCCCTAAGCTGGTTGAAGTCTTGTATCGTATCCACACCTATCCGCTGGAGTCTTTTTGCTGCGAAAGTCGGGTATTGACATATGAAATGTTCCAACGTCTCATCATCTTGCACTCTTACCCTATACACACTGTCACTTACAGCACTTATTCTGCATAAGTGCGCCCGTGGTTCTACTTATCCCCTAATTATACCAAGTGCCATGGTGACCTCCTTCCTGCTTTTAGTCAGACGAAGTTGGTCTTCTAAAGATCCGGATCCCCTTATTAGGTTTTTGTCATCCTACCGACCGTTCCAGAGTGCATTTTTTGCCCACTACTTAACTTGGACTGCTTTATCCCGAAAGGCTTTGCATTCCAAAGTTTTGTGATGGTAGTCCTTTGGCCCCTATCAATTCGTCTGTCCTTTCATTCCCCCTTACTCCGCTATGGCCCGGCATCCAAACAATGTGGACCGTGCCATCCTCAAAGAAGGCATTAATTTCCTTATTACACGCCAAGAATGTACGTGACCTTACCGTCTTGTTTGTTATATCCCTGACAGCCATTTTGCTGTCGGTAAAGATGTTCTCGCGTTAACAGCACTCCACCTCACGTATTTCGTGATCGCCCGGATCTTCGCGTATAGGCTCATATTATGGTCTGGCAATCAGAAACAGATCTCGGTCCACGTGTTCTAAATGTAGACCCCCAGTCTCACTCTGTCCTCTAACTTTGATCCATCCGTGTAGCACGAACTTCCAGATGACAAAACCAGAGATCAATCAATCCAAAACCGTGACTATAGCAACAGTGCTTCGCACTCGACCTCAAGTGTCGTCTCAGGTTTTCTATCGTCGCCTTGACTGTAGCAAGATGGTGTAATCTGTTTCTAACTTTATCCATTCCCCCATCGCCTTAAATCTTATAACCGCAGTGGCTGCCTCATACTTATTTGGTATGACGCAGCCAAATGCCTAGAATGTCCCGTGGCCTAGTGGGCGTTGTGCTCAACGCCCTGCCTGTGCAAAGTCAACATATTTTCTGTATGTTTTGGAATGTTTTTATAGTGCTCTTTTCCTCCACCGTCGTCCACACAGTTACTGTGGCGTATATTAGAATTGATCTAATCAAGCTTTTGTAGAGCCTGTCGGCTATCCTTTGATTCAGGTCCTATATCGAGGCCCAACATCTGTGCATTTTCTCAGCGCTCTTTGCCACTTCCAGTTCAATTTCCTATCCTAAATCACTTCCAAGTATTTAGCTTGTCGGATATCATAATCGTTCTGTTGCGTGGCATGGCGCTTCAAATTAGCTCACCTTCTTGCACCTCAGTTGTTTCCCTTGGTCTAGCCCATTCGTATGCCTTTCCTTGCTGCATAGCAAATTCGGATCTCTATGCCTTAGAAGTATTAACATCGCCTGTGTAGGAGCCGAGTTCATATCCATCCTCAATCAAGATCTGCAATAGGTTCTTTATTATGGTCAACCAAAGCAGTGGCAATAATGTGTCTCCTGTGGCATATTGTGCCATTTTTTCGCTTTCATGGAACCCACAATTTATCCACTTGTTCCTCAGTATTTGCTTTATCCAGTCTCTAGGGACCCGGTCAAACCGGTAGTGGCTTAAGGATAGGATAGTCAGTGTGTTCACATTACTCATTAGCATCTAATAATTTTGTAGGGGTGGAGAGGGTCCACAGTTCAACACATGTTCCAAAATCAGTCGTAAGAAAGTGGCTCATTTTAGCAAACAGTTATGATAGCTTCAGACAGATATGAAAAGAAGTGAGTCTGAGCAAAGGGAAAATTCACTAGTTAGAATGAGGCATAAAACTTATACTGAAACCGATGACTTTGGATAGGCACATTTTTCTGAATAAACAAAGAAGGAAATCTTATAACAGATACAGATGTTGTGCAAATGCAAATTTTGCCCCTGAACATTCCACTAAGGGACATGGAACATATGTGTGCGAAATTTCATCAAAATTGGATCAGATTTAGATATAGCTCCCATAAATATATTTTATCCCATATGACCTATAAAGGTTGTAGAAGCCACAATTTTGGTCCGATCTTTACAAAATTTTGCATGAGGTGTTCTATCTGAAGTCCCAATACGTGCGAAATTTCATCAAAATTGGAACAAATTTACATATAGCTCCCATATATATCTTTCATTCGATGTGACCTTACAAGACTGTAGAAGTCACAATTATGGACCGATCTTACTGTTCTCTTCGATATATAAAAATTTAAGTCTGACAAGATTTATTTCTTATAGTTATTAGGTAGACTCGGTGGTATAGGGTATCATATAGACGGCTGCGCCCAACTTTAGCCTTTTTTATTCGTTTTTATTAGATTTGGAATTTAATTGAAATGGGAACTTGCTTTGCCTCCAAGTTAATATTCCTTGGATTGTTTAAGGCAGCCATCTGTCTCCGCGAATAATTCAGACACAGTTGTATGCGACTCTGATTCACCATGTAGATGGTGAAGCTCCGGTGTATATTCGTTTTGATCAAAACCATTGCAATAAGTTATATCCCTTCGGTTGAGTAGGACAAGGAACCAGCGATTTATGGCATGGCTGGGCTACATTGGAGGTATATACGTCAATACGCTCCCGCTAATTTAATTCTGGTTGCTGACTGGCCTTGGTGAAGATCGGAGGCCATCTAAAATTCTCTTCGTTATATAGGTTACGACAATCTGTCCGAGATTTTGGTTTAAGCTCAAACCAACATGCAACCTGCTTCGTGAAAAATTCCTCTGAGTGTTACATCGTACAACTCTTGACCACCTTAACATCTATGTTTTACAAAATCTCTGAACAAGGATTCATGTTAATGTCCCAAGTCAAGGATCCAACATTCTCCTTTGGGAAGTGTCACTACCAATTTGTATAATATATGTATACGACATTGTCGCGCATAAAATGATTTGTGTTCTAAACATTTTTCCATTTTTTCCCCTGGGGGATGATGGGGTCACTTTAGTGTCCCTTCTACTAATGCCACTTAAGCGTTATCGATACAGTAATAATTATTGTAATGTAGTTGCTCTCTTCTGAAGTAGTGCCAGGTAATTTACATAAAAAATTATATTAAAACATACCAACCCAGGCAGTGATCAAAAACTCATATAACGCCCGTGATAAGAGCGAATTGCCAAAATCAAACAAGCAAACCATCGACCAAGCGATGGTGCGGTACCAACAATACTCTTAACCACATTTTACATTTGAAATTATAATCGAACTTTGTGGGACGTTGGGGAGGTTTGAGACCTAATGGGAGAATGTTCATGCGATACATATGTAGTCTATATATTCTCTGGTACATAAGTTTCGCATGTGTTGCGTAGATGCGTTGCATCCATTCCCATTTCACCCGCATACTATAATCATCCATACGCTGAACAAACATATCCGGCGGAAATAAAAATGGCAGAACAGCAACAGCAACGGGAAAAATTGAACACATTGATTTTTTTTTTCCATCTACTTTATACATTCGAAGCTTACGATTTGTACGTACTGGTGTTGCTTTTTTTTTCGTTTGTCCATTCAACTGGCTCATATTCGCTCAGGTCCTTGCATTGCCTTCATACATTGATATCAGGGATATCACCATCCATGGCTAAATGGAGATGGATGTGGAAATAAAATGCGTAAAGGTAGCAAACATCCGAATACACACAGCCAGCCATAGTCCGGTTCTTCCCGACCGACCCTCACAAGCAGTAGTAGGTTGCGAAGGTTGTTGGCATGGTTGGGGTTACCCCTGATACCATGGTTTGCTGTAGAGCTTTACCAACAACACAATTATGGTCATATGCCCTGACGAACCTGCACTGTCATAGGCATTGAGTGCGTGAGTTCGATTGCATGAAATAAAAATCAGCAAAGTGCATACGCACAAAAATTCATTATGAGACCGGGCAAAAGAATACCGGGAGAGAGAGAGAATAGGTAGAGCAAAAGAACGTAGAGAACGCCATCAATGACATAAAAACGAAACCTCCCGACTCAAACCTTGCGAAACTATAGTTGATGGCGCTCAATGCTGCATGAGCTCATGAACAATAGTCATAATGGTCGTTAGCAGTGTTGTTAGGAGAACAGTGTACTTGGATATATGTACGTATGTACTTATTGTGGTCATTTTGCCACATGTTGAAATGGCACTTTGAATACTCAGAGCCCAAAAGGGAAGAGAATGAAATTCAGTAGTTCTCGTTAAAGTTTGAGACCTGGACCAATTAGTTATTTGTAAACTGTGGACTTTAAGCGTTCCTACCCAACTTATCAGAATTTTGAATTTTATGACTAAGAATTTTTTGGGTCTCTATGGATCATGATTGTTACACACAACATATCGAAGACTTTTGAGAATCTAGAAAGCAAGAGATATATCTGATAGGTGTATAGTAGATATGTAGAAAATCCAAAGTCCTGTGTTTATATTCTATTTGGTCCTTTATTATTCCTTTGTACAGAAGATAAACATGTGTTAGGACATTCAAAATCCTATATTAAGATTTTTAGGCAGCCCCTTTAAAACATGTAAGTACTTGGGCCCAAATGTTTGTTCCCGTTCTAATATCTTACCTTTGTAATGTGGAAAGTAACTCTGACTACCCTTGGTGGCCATGAATGCTGTTCTTATCAGTATTTCTGATACATAAAAGGCATAACCGAAATGGTCCAGAAAAGCCCTTACACTAGTGGATGTTTCTTGTTTCGTCCAGGTTGTTTAAAACTTCTGCAGAAGTCGCAGAATGGGACAATAATCAGTGTTAACCGCATTCAGGCCTGGTTCATAAAAGGCATAACCGAAATGGTCCAGAAAAGCCCTTACACTAGTGGATTTTTTTTGTTTCGTCCAGGTTGTTTAAAACGTCTGCAGAAGTCGCTGAATGGGATAATAATCAGTGTTAACCGCATTCGGGCCTGGTTCTCAAAAGAAAACGTTAGGTGTTTGAGCCGTAAAAACATATGATAAGAGGCCTAATCCAAGCAAAATTCAATTTTGCTCACATTAATTTCGTAACCAACAACGAATTCGCTACTTGCAACTTTTAGCCTCTCAGCATGTTTTTTAATCAGACAGTGACCTGTCACGATGGATATGATGTTATGAAACTTTCTTAATTTTGACTTTATAGGAAACTAGGCATAACGGGATCGCTCCGCTGCGCCTTCTTTAACTCTCGTATAACTTTTTAAGGTGGCGACACTTCGCCCTGAATGTGGATATAGAAATGGTGCAACTGTAGCCTGTATCCGCCTATGACGTTGAACCTCTGCGTTCGAATTTTGGCGCGAACATCCGACAAAATTTAAAGCGTTGGTTATCCCCTCTTGGTGCTGGCGACTTGCGAGGTACCATGCCATACATGGTGATGTAAAAAATACCTCCAAACAAGTGTCGCACTGCGGCACGCCGTTCGGACTCGGCTATAAAAAAGGTTCCTTATCATTAAGTTTAAACTTGAATCGGAAAGCTCTCATTGATGTGTGAGAAGTTTGCCATTGCTCGGTTCCTCGGCAAATTTTTACTTTACTCCCACATGCCTTTCTTTTGAGTCCTATATTACCGTATTGGTAAATATTTCCTGTTTAAGGAGTATGTCGGGGGTGGGGTGGCCACCCAGACAATTGGCCCTTAAAGTAAATATAATCTCCATGCTCTAGTTTCAAATACATTTTATATGAGCCCCATATTGGCATGATCGGTAAATAATTTCTGTTTGATGGTGAAACCCCAGGATCTTTGTCCTGAAAATGAGTATCAATTTTCCGAAAATTAATCAGTTTCTACCCCGAATAGCTTTTTTATAAGTCACATTTTACCATGGTCGGTATATACGTGGGATTAGGGAGGTAATTTGAGTTGGGGCGGTTCCCCAAATACATGGCTCTTTAATTGGATACCAATTTCTTTTATTTTCTCAAGCACATTTCGTTTGAGATCTATATTGTCGTGATTGGTCCATATATCCATATGTCGGATTTTGGGCAGCCCGCGAGGCACCCGACCCCTGCAATAAAAACATGTTTTGTTTTTGGTAAATGTAAGAGTGCAAACATGTTTCAAACGAATCGTACTGTTCGAGATCTGGTGTTTTTGAAAATTAGTGTAATGAGAAGTGCTTTTAGAAGAGAGATGGCACTTCAGACATTTCGACTCAAAAATGGATATCAAATTCGTGGTCCACTCCCAAATCCCTTTAATTTGAGCCCCATACTGCCATGGTCGGTAAATATTAACCGTTTAGTGGGTGTTTTGGGGCTGGGGCGGCCACCGGCACTTTGCCCTAAAAATAGGTACCAAATTCGTCCCTTACTCCCAAATACAGTTGATTTGCCATCGTCGGAAATGAAGTTCAGTTCAGGGGGTGCTTTGGGGCGTACCCCCAAACACTTGGCTCTAAAATTGGATATCAAATTCGTTTTCTACCTCAAATACCTTTCGTTTGAGACCATATTGTCATAATGGGTCAATTAACCTATTTGACGTATATTGAGGAGGAAAAGCGCCACCTAGACTTGAACGCAAATTTTAATGTCATATTCGTAATCTACTCCCAAATACCTTTCATTTGAGTCCCATATAGCCATGATCGGTTAATATGCCCATTTGCGGGTATTTGAGGGTGGGGCACCTCCCTTTACTTGGAGCTAATTTTTTATGCCATATTTGTAATTTACTGCCGAGTACTCTTCTTTTATAATTGCCATGAAAGTCGAATATATCTGTTTAGAGGAGTTTTAGGTTTGGGGCGGTCCGCTGTGTACTTGAACCCAAATTTTAATAGGATATTCATTTTCTAGTCTCAAATACTTTTCACTTGATACCCTTATTGTGATTATCGGTCCACCACTGGCTTTTTCACTATAATAAGTATCAGATATTAATACCCCTGAAAACCTCTTAAACGGACATGTTGACCGGAAATTTCCGAAAATTATGGTACATAATGTTTCGACTTCTCTAGGGGCCTACCTTACCCCAGTTTTCAAAAACAGCAGATATCGAAGATGGATGCACCGATTTAAGCAAATTTTTGTGCACTTTTATGGTTACCCAAACTGGTAAAGGTTTGTATCAAGTAACTTGGAGGGGAACGCCCCATCCAAACGGACATGTTGACCGATTGCTACAATATGGGTATCAAATGAAAGGTGTATGAGAGTAGAGTATGCACCATGATACCGTGGGAATAGCACTTAAAATGACATGTAGAGAGAAAATTTCAAAAAAGGGTAATTAGTGTTTCGACATCTCAAGGGGGAACCCTAACACCAGTTTTCAAAAACACCAATCTCGAAGCTGGGTGCAACAGTTTAAGCGATTTTATTTTTACACTTTTATGATTACCCAAACACCCCCATCTAGAAAAGGTTTGTTGCAAGTAACTTGGGGGGAACGCCCCACCCGAACGGGCATGTTGACCGATTGCTACAATATGGGTATCAAATGAAAGGTGTTTGAGAGTAGGAAATGATTAATCTGATATAAAAAAAATACACCAAGTGTCTGGGTGCCGCCAAACTCCAAAAATATTTTGGAGGGCATTTAAATCGATATGGGGAACAAATAAAATGTCTTTGTGAGTATAATACGAATCAGATATTAATATTGCACCATGATTCTGTGGGCTCCTCAACTCTTGGAGAGCTATTAAAAAAACATCAAGACCGGTAGGTACAATATGGAATTACATCCAATCTGCGAAACACCAATGGCCCTGATAGACATGATATTCTGAGCGGCGGCTTCAAAATATTTAAAAAAATGTCTCTATTGGCAACTCAAGCAACAGTTTAGCGATGCGTTCACCAATAAATCTGATTGTGATTTCCACTCCTTACCCCCTAAAACTTTTTCGAATCACTGTCCTTAAAAATTGTTCCTTTTCCATGTGAGGATCCACCATCACATATGAATGTTAAAGAGCCCAAAATGAAAATTCGATATATGATGGAAATATCATATACAATGTTTTCATATATATCACAAACACACATACACATAATTCACACACTTACATACATCGTGCCGATATCCTTACATACACATACACCCACACTCACTTGTATAAATGCATATGAATATTGAAATGTCTGTGTGTGTGTGTGAATGTTGATGTTGTTGGTGTGGATTTTGCATTGTTTCATTGCGAAACTCAGAACCCAGAATTGCAGAGACAGGATATCGCAGTTTGTGGTGTAGGTGGCTTTGGGTTACGTGAAGTCTTATATAGATGTACGTATGGCGGTATATCGATGAATTGAGTGAATGGTTGGTAATTTTGCTGCAGCATTTGCAGCTGCTGCGAATTCTACTGCCGCATTGTAGCCTGTGACCATTTGCAGAAAAGCGTTGAAGCGAATGTGTTGTGCCTCTTCGGCATCGGCATTGGCATGGTATCGCATGTGGACGAATATGCATGTTGTTGGTTGTTGCATTATTTCTTCTGCGAAAAAATGTAGAAATCCTGTATGACAATAACAAAATATCAACCTTGTTTGGGTCTGCTTGCTTGCTGGCTGGCAGCGTTATATTTTCCCTGTTTTCATGTTCAAATGATCGGGGAGTACACTATTCAAAGTGACAGACATTACCAGAAGAATAGTGAGTAGTGAACATTTTGACAACCATTTGAAGGATATAATCCTCCATTATCTGGTTTTAGGGGCTTTAGCAGAAGGGTATTGGCATAAAGTTCTGAAATTAGAGAATAAGAAAATTTAGAGATAAATGATAAAGATTTTTGAATTAAACTTCTGGTTAGCAGAAACAATTTAAAACGTGCTCTGTTCAGCCGGGCCGAATTTTGGGAACTTACCACCATGGATTCTGCTAAAAACTGGGACCGTAAAATATTTATCGGTTGATCGATTCCAATGGGAGCTATATCAGGTTATACACCGTTTTCGACCATACTTACCACGAATGTTGGAAATCGTAACACACATCCGTTTGAAATTTTAGCTAAATTGGATATCATTTACAGCTTCTAGAGGCTCAAAAGTCTAAGCGAGGGACCATTTTATATGAGAATTATTTCCAAATATGAACCTATTAAGCAACGAAACCATTCGTTATAGGAAGTATCTGTGCAATATATCAAGCAGATATCTTTATATAACAATTGATCTCCATGGCACAACAGTGCTGTTAAAATGATTTATAAATCCCTGCTGTCTATTAGTTGGTATGTAATGAATTACGGTAAGGAGGTGATGGACGATGAGACGGTGGATGGATGAGGAGTCAGTAGACTGCCTCGAAAAGGTCTTTGAGTTGAAGGCTCCTGTACCGTGTTGTGTGAATGCTTTGCTGGTATTCCTGTTTTGGCTCAGTCTTGTGCTTTCTGATGGATTTTGTATGAGGTATTGCTAGGGGATAGTGCTTGCATCAACCCATAGGTGACCAAGTCCGGCACTGTTTTGAGTTCAACTGGAAGTAGTTGGAATACGTGGTCGAGCCAGATTCCTTAATGTGGTACCACGGGAGTCAGGAGCCCCTAAAACTTCGGTTCCAGTCTGATTCTGGTGAGGCTCTAGTTGGGAGCAACGTGGTGGCTGTAGTATAGATCTTAAATCAAAGTAAGGGCATTTCAATGCTCGGTGTGAGGTTTCGTGTAATCTACAGGGTGCCGTGACCAACCGGCTTCTAACCAGGGAGGAGATCATGTCCAAACAAGGTGGTACTCATGCTGGCTTCGGGCATGCATTGGGGCGTTTGTAGACGCATTATATTCACCCAAGGGTAAGAGCCCTGTGAGATAAGTTAACGCGGCAGGTGCTTGCATAAAACACCATTAAGACTTGTCCTCTGGAAGTTTATCCAGACTTTTTTCTCACGTCAATGTTTATGTGAAGATTCCTCAGAAACAGGAGAAAAAACTCCTCCCAAAAGTAGGTACTCAACTTAACTCTGCATCCGCACGGGCCATACCTTCTACATACTAGCTCAGTAGCTTGTCAAATTCAAGTGAGGCAACCAGTCCGCTAGTAGACAGCAAGCCTAAGTGCAACCTTAGGGTCACATTTAAGATAAAGGCCAGGGCTTACATTCTACTAGATTTACTAGCTTCGCAATTGACATGTGAGATAAACAGCCTATTCGCTAGAGTAGGATGATCCCTTGAGCAACCTTGGAACCCCAGTTACGAATATATACCTGACCTTATGTACTTCTACCGGCTACAGGCTACCGTGACACAAAGGCTAGCATATCCGCCTTTAAGGCTGAACGCCTGGGTATAGAATCCTGATTAGAACATGGGAATCCCAGCGGTGGTTATCCGCCTTAAGTAAAGGTTGAATGGGTAGTCCATCTTGAAAAGGTGATTTCATTCGATGGCCAGTCTAGCTCATTGCCGTTTCCTAGAGGAAAAACAAAAGTGCAGGTGAAAAAGGGAAAAGAAAAATGTGAGAAACGGGTGAATATTTAAGAAGAAATTACAAGAAGAGTGCCGTGGCAAACGCCCTTGTATGTGCATCCCTGTAGCTTCGGTCCGCTCTCATCTGAGTGTTTACTCGGTGAGTGCCAACCAGTGATTCTGCTTCTCTACGCATACATGACCACCTGTGTCGCATTTCTTCAAGTCCCATGTTGAAACCATACCGTCTTATGTAATTATTGGAGGAGACAGACTAGAGATCGCCGAGATTGGAAAAAAACGCCTCCCTGAAATGGAGAGCCTGTGCCCATGTATATCCTGACATGAGCAGCGTTAAATTTCCTCCTTCAACCCATCGTCTCCTTCTTCATCTGGTTCCGCAGTAAGAATTATGCAGATTCCCAGTTGCGCGACCATATCTATCGTACAGTGTCCGGTTATACTCCTGTAATAGTACATAGTGACCTCTTGTCAAAGGTCAGCAGTTCTTTCGTCCTTCTCCAATCGAAGGTAGGCCGGAATACCATCGTGACCTGAAGCCTAAGAATTTCTCTTGCGGCTATCGTTATAGTACAGACTTCTGTCTGAAAGACCATGCACTTATTCGGCAGTTAACCCCAATCCAGTCCCTGACTTCATCTTCGAGCCATCCTTGTCCTCTCATACTCCTCTATCCCAGAAAAGCGAATCCCGAAGAAACTTTCTTGAATCGGTCTCGGTGCCAGGTAGCCTGTGACCATTCGCAGTCTGCCCACGCATCCATTTTGTTCAGAATGAAACCATGGCCGTATTCTCTCTCCTCCAGCATGTCAAGTTCCCTCAACCTAAGCGCAAACTTGGCAGCCAGTTTCGAATATAGAGCTTTATAGGTTGTGTATTTAGCATCGCTCCCGGGATGTCGAGGCAGTCCAGTCTATGTACCTTTTGACACTCCCTGTTGCGAGTCCTTTTCTCCATAGCTTTTCAACATGGTTAGATATGGAATGCTCCATACGGAGTATTTGCAATGGCAGTCGTGGACAATCAGCGGTGTCGACCGGAGAGTCTCAGTGAGAGGTCGGGCGGCACCGTCTCTGGCACAAATACTGAGTGCCTATGATGCTCGATATGACAAGGGAGTTATTGGCGCCTTCAAATAACCGATGGCCGCCCTGTTCCCGCGGTGAACCGTCCTTTGGACCGGAACGAGCTTGCTCACCTACAGGAGCTTGACGAGGATGAAAATGTGGCTAAAACAACATGTTTAGGTAAGGTTAAATGCTACAGGAGGCCTACGAGTGCCTTTCAATAAGATTTATTGTGCTGTTAAGGGCCGATTACTGGCTGAGGTTTATGTCCCTAGTGGCATGAGGCGGATTAATATCCGCTTCCTCTCTTTTCAACCTCACCAAAGGGTTTGTACAGAATTTGCCTATGTATCTCAATTTTTGAGGAAAGTAGTGGTGTTTTTTATATCGATCAGTCTCCTCCTTCTTTGTTAAGACATGGGAGAGAATTTTGGATTTGCACATTGGGAGTAAACTTGGGGGGTGATATTTCTCTTGATGCGTTCGTATATTAAGGGCAGATCAGTGGACTCTGCATAGTGTGGTGCATCACCTTGACACGACACTGGATTATAAAGAGTTCACCTTCGCGGATTTTTTTTTTGATATTGAAGGAGTCTTTAACAATGTGCATGTATCTGCTATTGAGAAGACGTAATGAAAGCGTGATAGTTTGGATAAAGAGAATGCTTTCTCATTGAGAGATCATGGCCAGTATTATTAAAACGACGGTAAGCGTTAACGCCAAATGGGGTACACCTCAGGGCGGCATCTTTTCACCGCTGCTATGGATTCTTGTTGTTAATTTGATTCTTTTGAGATTGGTGGCGAAAGGGGTGAAGGTGTGTGCTTATGCAGACGACCTTGTCATTGTCGCTACGGGTAAATCTCTGAACACTATATCGGGCATTCTTTATGGTGTTCTTGGGTGTACGGCGTCTTGGGCTGCGGATTGCGGGCGTAATGTGAATCCTAGGAAGACGGAACTGGTATTCATCACAAGGAAGAAAAGGATTCTGGAGGTCAAACTTTCCGCATTATTTTTGATAGTAAATTGGACTGGAATTTGGATTAAGCCTTCCTAGTAAGGAAGGTCTTAGCAGCTTATAGGAAGTAAATGGTGTCTACGACCTAGGGTGTACTCGGCGGTTGTAAGGCCAATTCTAACGTATGGCTGTCATGTTTGGTGGCCGGTGACGGATAAAGGGACTCATGTGCGCGATATTCAGGGTTATTAGGGTTGTCTTAAGATTCATGACTGGGGTTAGGAGCATTACTGCGACAAAGCCCGTAGAGGTTATAATGGGAATCCAGCACATCGATTTTTTTATAAAAGAGTCGGCAGAGAGGACTCTGACTATTACAGCTTGACCTCCTTGGGAAAACTCCAATTAGACATTCCCTTATACTGGACAGCATATTGAAAGACCTGCACACGAATTGACAAGTAGGAAAGGAAATAGTAGACTGCCGAATATATATAAGGATACCGACTCTGACGAAATGGAAAACGGATCGAATTAGGTTTACGTATATGAATATATTTAAAGATGGAGAATGGTTGGGGCATATTTTGCGGCAAACTTGACTTCAACGCCTCTTTGCGAATGCGTGATGATTGCAGCATTTTCAGGCAGAGGTCTTTGCGATAATTAAGGCGGCAAAGATTGTGAATAGATCGATATCCGGAGGAATACATCGATAACATCAATATCTTCAGCGATATTCAAGCAGCATTGAACGTTTTTGTTGGCACGAGTATAAAATGTAATGATTTGGGTCAGTGTCGAGAGGTTTTTAATTAGTTTTTAGAGGTATCGGAATCTGGCTTTATGCTGGTTTCCTGACAAAAGGATATTATGGGAAATGAGAAGGCATACATGGTTGCGAGATTGGGCGTAAGCTTTTGTGTCAATATTGGATGTATGCCCACAACTTTTGAAAATTATCCATGGAATTAAGGAGCCTTATAAGGATACATGGTCCAATCGCAGGAATTCAACAGCCGGATGTGAACAAACAAACGCTTGACATCGAACTTAGCTGGTCTGTTGTCAATGGAATAGGCACATCGGAGTATGGTTATCGGGACATAATAAGTTAAGTAAACATATGTCTCGTTTTGGCATTAGAAATGATGACATCTGTCGGTGGTGTCATAAGATCGACGTCTTGGAGGACAGCATTCACTTTCTTTGTCAACGTCCTACTTTATGTCAAAGTTGAAACGGGATACTGGGGTCTTTTTTCAGGCACTATAAGAAGTGAGAGGCGTAAATCCGTGCAGGATCAAGGCATTTGCCTTTTCATCTGGACGGCTCCAGAAGGTACGTTGAAGGACGGTTTGCTTTGTGAAGTGAACTCATCGGAAGGAGAAGAGTGAAGTTGAGGAATCTCAAAGGGCCTTAATCTGGCCAACGTGGATGCCTAGACAACTAAGGTCTTGGCATCATCCTAACATAACCTAGGATTAAGTGGCAGTCTGCCATCAGACTCACTGAGACGTTCTCGTCCATGTTCCTGAATGGATTGTTCCTCAGTGAAATGTTCCTTAATGAAATGTTCCTTAAGCGAATTTTCCTAAATGAAATGTTCCTTATTTAAGCTTCTCGTTATTTCACATCTTGACCACCTAGAATACACAACTTTTATGGATATAGCTGCCATTTATAGCGATGTTTCGTTTTAAGTTCGTGGATCGATAAAATGTACATTTATTACCCATTTCCCTGAAATTTAGGTTAGCAAGTGCTGTTAGGCCCTTCGACGTCAGTGCCGGGTATGGTACAGATCAGTCTATATTTGGGTATAGCTCCAAATATAGACCGATCTCCCAATTTAAGGTCAAAGGCCCATAAAAGCCGAATTTATTGCCCGACTTCGCTAAAATTTTGCACAGTCGATTTTGTTAGGGTACAAAACCTACACCACCACTATGGTAACCTGGTATTATTACTTTGTGCATTTGTTTGCAACGCAAAGATGGAGAAGAGCTAGATTCATCGATAAGTACACCGATCGGTTTAGAATAACATTGTGATTCGCTATGCTATGCTATGACCGTCTGTCTGTCTGTCCATGTATTTTTGTTATCAAGATGCAGTTCGCATTTGTTATCCGATTGTCATAAAATTTTGCACATGTCTCTTTTTTGGTCCGAGGACAAACGCTATTGATTTTGAAAAATATTGGATTAGATTTAGATGTAGCTCTCATATATATTTTTCAGCCGATATAGCCTTTAAGGCTGCAGAATACACAATTTTGGTCCGATCTTGATAAAATTCGGCACGAGGTGTTTTATTTGGCGTCTCAAAACGTGTCTAAAATTTCATAAAAATCGGATCAGATTTAGATATAACTCTCACATATATTTTTCAGCCGATATAGTCTTTAAAGCTGTAGAAGTCACAGTTTTAGCCCGATCTTGGCAAAATTTTGCATGAGATATCTCATTTTGACATGTCTAAAACTTCATAAAAATTGGTTAAGTTTTAGACATAGCTCCCATATAACCTTTACAGGCATACCGAAACAACAACTGCAAAATTAAAACCATATTAGAAAAGAATTGCGACCTCTCAAGAAGTATAGTCGATAAATCGCTTTATATGGCAGCTTTATCAGGTTATGAACCGATTTGAACCATACTCAGTACAGTTGTTGGAAGTCATACCATGTGCAAAATTTCAGGCAAATCGGATGAGAATTGCGCCATCTAAAACCAAAGAAGTCAAGACCCCAAATGAGTTTATATATATATCAAAACATGGACCGATTGGGCCCATTTACAATTCCAACTGACCTACACTAATAGGAAGTATTGGTACAATAATTCAAGCTTCTAGCTTTACTTCTTAGAGTGCTTTCGACAGACGGACGGACGGACATGGCTAGATCGATTTAAAAAGTCATGATGATCAAGAATATATATACTTTAAGGGGTCTAGACGCATATTTCGGGGTGTTACAAACGGAATGACGAAATTAGAATAACTCCATCCTATGGTGGAGGGTATAAAAAATTTTGTATGAGATGTTATTTTTGATGTTCCTATACGTGTGCAAAATTTCATAAAAATCAGATCAGATTTAGATATAGCTACCGTATGTGTCTTTCATCCGATATGGACTTTTAAGGCTGATATGGTAAAAAAATCTTACAATGTTCTATTCAATAATTCAATAGGTATGCAAAATTAAAGTCTGACTAGATTTCAACATAGGTTCCATGTATTAAAAGTTGTACGTAGACTCGGTGGTGTAGGCTATTATATAGGCGTCCGACTTTAGCATTTCGTTACAGTCTTTAGATAAAACTGCCACAAAGGGCGATGTCACGATTTAAGGTATTAGACCCGTAAAAGTCGCATTTATTACTGGACCTCGCCGAAATGTGGCACAGGAAGTACTGTCCCGCGGCATTTCCAGTTCTGTCCATATTTGGATATAGCTGTCATATAGATCGATCCCACGATTGTAGATCCCATAAAAGGCGTCTTTATGACCCAATTTCGCTGAAACATGACACATCGATTTGTGTAAGGCCCCTCGACATCTGTGTCGAATGTGGTCCAGTTTGGTCTATATTTTGATATAGCGAATTTTCTGAAATTAGGCATATGGAGTTGTGCGAGGGTCCTCGAAATCCATGATGCTGTATATATTCCAGTTCGATCTATATTGGGATAGATTCGAGATAGTTTGGCCCCAGCCGAGTTTAATACCTTTTTACTTGTTTTGGTTCGCTGGGTTTCATATTTTCCTCACTGTATATGAACGTACAGAGCAAGTATATGCCGGTGTTGTGTACATGTGTGTCGGTTCCATTTTTGTGCCATGCAACGATGCGCAACGATTTTTGTATTGAATTTTGAACGTTCGATTGGGTTTTTATATCATCAGACCAACCAGGCCATGAAGAATTGAATAGACCAGCATTCAACCATTTCAGCCAACTAAACTCCTTCGAACCAAAAATTCACCCCAACTCAACGCTTCACACAAAGTGCAAGCAATGCTTGTATGCGAAAGCCCATTCAAACACCCACAATACGAGTTATGTGGCGAAAGAGGAAAATTTCTGTTTTTAAAAGTGTAGATGGCAGGGGAGAGGAGGTCAAGTTCTCCCGCATTGAAATAATGCTAGAGGAGATTTTTGCAATGACAGGATATGAGTAGGTCTGTGAGTATGTGAGAGTGGGTTTGGTGTGTTTGCCTGTAAATGCTTGTTTGTGTGTGTGTTTGGGTGGGTATGTTTGTATATTTCATACTGTGTTGCTTTCGCAATCGTCGTTGTTTACTTCACTTCCGTTATTTTTTTTTGTTTTGGGGAGAATTTTTGTTTTTCGAAGAGGGTTTTTTTCCCTGTTTTGGGTGTTATGTTTTTGTTTTTTTTTCTGTGTTTTTGGTTCTGTTTGACCAAGCTTTGCGCGCTTGTGAAAGCGTGTTTTTTGCTGATACAATTCATAACTATACAACAAGGACACTATGACAACCAACATAAAATATCCTGCAGGTTGTTTATATATGTATTTATATTCGAGGTTTCACCTTTCCCCCTCCCCCAGCCCACTTCCCTGGCAAACGATTTCCGCGAATTGCGTTTCTATTTTGTCTGCCTGCACTGCTGGCGTATGAGTGATATGAAGAATATTTCTCATTGGCAATCAGAACACCCAAAGCCCATTTCCCCCCTTCCACACTCATATGAGAGGAGTTTTTATACGCTCCACCGCCACTGGAGTTTTTTTTTTGCTTGGTAGGAATTGCAATATTGCCGCTGTTGTTGCTGCCACTTTCCCAGTGCAGCATCAGTCACTTGTTTATGTGTATAAATATTTAATTATAATTTGAATGTGTTGTGAGTGAATGTCCTTTTTTTCGCTTTTGATTTTGTTGGGGATGTTTTTTTGCTGCTGCCGCTGTTGGATTTTGGCTAGGGTACTCTAGTAGCATACCTGACGAAATAGGGTGAGACTAAGGATTTTCGATTGCAAAATTGCCATGACTTTTGTTCAGAATCATTTAAAGTTTAACTGGTTGATGGATACTAACGATTCTAGCATTGTACATTCAGTTTGACCATTTCCAAATGTAATGAAAATTATCTTGAGTTGTTATAAGCGTTGGATTCAACACTAGGACTAGAACATGTACCACTATAGGTCACATTGCTCAAATTGTTTTTGGAATATAAGTTAAAAAATTTGCTTTGAGACCATACGGGATCAGTGAGCGCTGTCTCTTTCCAATCGATCAATCATAATAACAGATCACATCCTGATTTGGCGACTTAATAGGTAAGGTTGTGTTAAGTAAAGTTTTAGCGGTACTCTTCAATCAGACTCCCTCAGAGCCATTTAAGTCCATTTTGATACCAAAGGAACAAAAGAAGATGATGACTTCCAGTTTACACTCTTGAATCAGCCAAATCGCTTTAAGAAACCTACAAAATTGCGTTTGCTTATATCCGCGTATTTAGATAATGTTAATGTTGTAAGAAATAAGAACCTAAAGTCCAGTGTCGAACACGAAAAAAGCAGATGTTATTCAGCTTCCTCTTCCTCGAGGAAAATCTTTGCTTCTGCAGAAATCCTTACTTTCAAGCTTAAGTCTCTCTTCATGACTATCCAATTTTACAATGAATCACCGTAGCGCAGATGTTAGCATGTCTACCTATCACACTTAATGTCTGGGTTCGAATCATGGCAAGAACATCAGAACACTTTTTCGATGGTGGTTATCTCCTCCTAATGCTGACGATATATGTGTGGACTATGCCATGTAAAAACTTTTCCCAAAGTGTTATCGCAATGCGGCAAGCCGTTTGGACTCGGCTATGAAAGCCGTTTGGACTCGGCTATGAAAGCCGTTTGGACTCGGCTATTGAGCTTACAATTTGAATCGGACAGCACTCAGTTATATGTGGGAAGTATGCCCCATTTCCTTAGTGGAATGTTCATGGATAAATTTGCCCATTTTCGTCCCCCACCACCACTTGTTGGTTTGGAACTCAGCAGAGCCTGACAACCTTCCCTATAGTTCAAAGAAGCCACTTGCATCTACTTACCATTATCGACCTCTTGTGGCCTGACGCTTAAGCCTTCAGCGCCGCCTGACTGTTCATGTGTATAATAACTGTCCGATCCGGGCGCTGATGCCGCTTTGACGTACTACCCACCCTGTAGGACATAGCCTCTCCCTGTGTCCAGAAGGACCTCAGCTTAAAGTCGTCAAAGACTGTGCCCCGAAGTCGGGCTTCTTAAACGATATCCTGTTTTGTGAAATACTCGACAACAGACCCTTCGCCATCTTGCAACCCCCAGCGCCGTAACACGACTTATTCGCGCGGTCATCGTAAAAAACGTTTTTCCTAGCAAGAAACTCGCTCAGAAGGGGGTTTACTGATTCAGTAGCACGATCAGTGCTTATGAACGACCCATACCTAGCCAGTTTGTCGGCCGCCTCGTTCCCCACCACCCGTTGATGGTCCGGAACGCAGCAGAGCCTGACAACCTTTCTTAAGGTTCGAAGAAGCTCCTTGCAACTACATACCATCCTCGAGCTCGAGCTGTGGCCCGACGCTTGCTGACGCCGCATTGACATAGTCTTCACTGCCTTCAACTCCTCCTAGTCATCGTACACCCTGTAGCAGACCGCCTCTCCTTGTGTCTAGAAGGACCTCAGTCTGATGTCGTCAAAGACTCAACTCCGAAGTCAGGATTCTTAAACGATATGCTGTTTTGCGAAATACTCGGCCAAAAGGCCTTCGTCATCCTGCTGTCGCTAGGGGTCACCAGACCAAGACTCGTTCGCTCAGTCCTCGTAAAAAACGTTTATCCTAACAAGAAGGTCGCACAGAGAAGAGAGCCTACTGATTCAGTAGCACAATCCATGCCGCCTCATTCCCCACCATCGCTTGATGGAACGGATCCCAACAGAGCCCAACAACCTTCCCTAAGGTTCGAAGAATCTCTTTGCTTCTACTTATCAGTCTCCAACTCACGTGGATCAACGATTGAGCCTTCAGCGCTGCACAGGGGGATAGAACACAAAAAAACTAGTAACAACGGATAAAGATAACTCTTTGAAATTTTAAAAGATTAGAGCTGAGATTTTATCAAGATATGTGCAAAATTTCAAGGCCCCAGGTAGTCCGGTAGGCAGGGCCCTAAATTTAGTAACCTTGGGATTTCGAAAAACTATCTTTATCCGTTCTCAAGTGGCATATTTTTTGCTAGTCTTTTTTTCGATTGTTTCCCACTGTGTGATGCCTGACTGTTCACGTATATCATTACAGTCTGATCAGGCCGCTGATACCGCATCACCATAGTCTCCAGTTCCTTCGGGACGGCGAAGACCACCGCCTTTAAGACGCTGTACATGTCCAAAAGCCTTTTTCATTCCTTAAATCAAGGAACTCAATGAATACTCCTTTTCTGGTGCCCCCATCTGATTTAGACACATAGAAAGTTCCTGGAAATGCGGGGTTACCCAAGCCCAGAGTTCCTTTTTTCGGGTAAATTATGTCTTATTTGCCAATAAAAAAAGTAAGGAAGAACTCATCTAGCAAATAGTCCCTCACGCTGAATCTTAGTCCCCTTATATATCTATGGGCAATTTTTCTTTATCTTCTTTTGGGACATGGGTGCAGATGAGACCAAGTAAAAATATGCTAAATTTGGACGGACCGAATCTTGGCTACCCACCACCATTGCTTCTATGGTCTCAAGAATTCACACTGCGATACCGGTATTTTAGGCGGGCTATATCAGGGTAAAGGCTGATTAAGATCATACTTGGCACGAACGCTGAATGGGGACGCTCTAGGGGCTCAAGAAGTCAAAACTTAAGATGGGGGTTTATATGGGGCTATATCAGTTTACAGACCAATTCGAATCATACTCAGCACGGATGTTGGAAGTCAAAACAAAAGACTTTTTGTCAAATTTCATCTAAATCGCATGAAAATTGAGATCTAGGGAATCAAGTAGTCAAAACTGGGGAGAGGTTTTTATAGGTTTATTGGCCGATTCGGATCATACTCGTCACGAATGCTGAACGTCTTTGAAAGAAGTCTTTGTGCCAAAATTCAGCCAATTCGGAGCAAAACCCATGCATCTAGGGGGTCAAGATGTCAAAACTGGGCATCGGTTGATATGGGGCTATACCCAAATCTGAACTGATATGACCCATTTGCAATACACAACGACCTACATCGATAAGAAGTCCGTGTGCAAAATTTTAAGTGGATATCTTTATTCGTTAGACCGCTATAGTGATTTCCACAGACGGCCGGACGGGCATGGCTTTATTGACTTTGAATGTTAAGACGATCAAGAATATATATGTGTACCATGTAGGGTCGCAGATCAATATATCGTGATGTTACAAACAGAATGACTAGATGAGTGATACGCCCCATCCTATGGTGGTGGATATGGGTTAGGTTGAAAAGTGAGTGCGGATATTAATCAGCCACGTGCCACTATGAGCATATACCTAAGGTAGTAATCGGCTTGTTGTGCGCTCTAAATATTAATGAAAGGTAGCCACGAAAAAAATCTAAGCCAGGAATTCCGTGCTACATACAAAATGCCTAATTGCTTTCCATACCACGCCCCTAAGTTGGTTCATGTCTGGTATTGCGTACCCATTTAAGTGCCGGTGTCTGTTAGCCGCGAAAGCCGGGCAATGACATAGGATACGGTGGTGGGTATAATAATTGGCATTTATGCGGATTATTGATACCCTCTTACCTGCCATAGTAAATCTGGAGTCACGTGTATCAGTCTCCATACCTTTAATAGGTGTCAAAGGTAGCTACCCCTAACTACGACGGGCCTACGGGTCTACGATTGAGATGAGGGGGAAATTACGAATGGCCTGGTCTTTGCCAAGTTGCAGCCACTCGGAGCCGTTACTTGTTATCCCCCATCTCATACGTCATCTAGTATTGAGATTGAAAATCTAGTCACAAACGCCTCCTTCGCAAATCCCAAAATATGGGACCACTCGATTAAAAACAAGTGAAATATGGTTAAGTTCGGCCGGCCACCTCCATGGATCGCATTTGTCAATTTCTTTGAATGACTTTTTCTACATATATATGTGCTACATCAAATTATTGACCGAAATGGACCATACTTGTCATGACTGTTAGAAGTCATAGAAAAATACCACCTCCAAAATTTCAGACAAATCGAGTAAAAATTGCGCCCTCAACGAGCTTAGATTTTCAAATTGTTAGATAGGTTTATATGGCAGCTATATGAGGTTATCAACCGATTTAGACAGTACTTGGCATCGTTGTTGGAAGTCAAACCAAAACGACATATGCAAAATTTCAACCAAATTGGTTAAGAATTGCGCTCTCTAGAATGTCAAGAAGTCTTATCGGGAGATCGGTTTATATGGCAGCTATATCAGCTTATGAATCGATTTGAACCATATATAGAACAGTTATTGAAGGTGATATCAAAACACTACGTGCAAAATTTCAGCCAAATCGGATAAGAATTGCTCCCTCTAGAGGCTCAAGAAGTCAAAACCCCAGATGGGCCTATATGACAGCTATATCAGGTTATGGGATGATTTCAACCAAACTCAGCACAGTTGTTGAAAATCTCAACAAAATACCTCATGCCAAATTTCAGCCAGGATAGAATAGAATTGCGCCCTCTAGTGGCTTAAGAAATCAAAACCCCAGCTCGGTTTATATGACAGCTATATCATTTTATGGACCGATTTGAACCACATTTGGCACAGTTGTTTGAAGTCATAACAAAACACGTCGTGCAAATTTTCAAAAAACATGAACCGATATGGCCCATTTACAATCTCAACCAACCTACACTTATAAGAAGTATTTGTGCAAAATTTCAAGCGTTTAGCTTTACTCGTTCGATAGTTAACGTGCTTTCGACAGACAGACGGACGGAGGGACATTGCTAGACCGGACGGATATTGCTTAAAATGTCATGACGATCAAGTATATATATACTTTATGAAGTCTTAATCGCATATTTCGAGGTGTTAAAAACGGAATGACAAAATTAGTATTCCCCCTATGGTGTAAAAAGTCGTATAAAAAGGGTTTTGGATGGCCACCAAACAGATTGAGCTTTCAGTCTCGTAATTATAGCTATGTTGCCTATGTACCTAAATAACGTGGCTTCCCCGGGCCTCTAGGAATCCTTTGATAGGCTAGGTGCTTCGTAAGCTCTTATACGGCACGTTTTGATCTGGTTAAGACCTTGGCTAGTATGCGGGATGCTGTCCTGCAAAGCTATATTCCGTGTTTGTTGTGAGGCCTTTGGATATGATCTGATATCACACCAAAAATGAAATATTCGCAACTAAACAGTTTAAAAGAGGGTAAAATCTTGATTGGAAATGGTTCGTATTCTACAAATAGAGTTCCTTGAGCATCATTCACATGTGCGTAGCATAGTGTATTTCTACAGTAATTCTCAAAGTGTGTTATGCCAGCATACGTCTTCTTATACCACATAAGCAAAAAGTCTCGTACGTACTAGACTTTCAATTGGTTCGTTAGTTTTTCACAACATGCACTAAAGAGAATATTCATTTGCTTTGCTTTTCGGAACTTTGCAAGGATCCTATTCATTGCCTTGATATATTATACCTTTTCTCTTGTATTCTCTTTTGGTTTTGATGAAATTCTTCCCTGCTAAGCTTGCCTACGTGATTTTCGCAAAAATGAGGACAAATTCAAACGAAAAATGAATTTTGAAAAAAATCTCTTTTTAGGTCCAATATCTTGATTTTGTTCTTCTTGGTTATATTTCTTCGTTTTTTTGAAATAAAAATTCCATTTGCTAGTGACCCACTGGCTAAATGTATTTGCTGTTTCTGTTGTGTTTTGTACACATTTTTCAAATTCTTTCTTTTCCATACAGCATTACATGCTGCCAATGTCCAATAGCATACTCCAAAAACAGAAATGAAACATGGCAAGGCCTATATTTTATGTTAAGCCCGGTCCCAGAGAATGGTCAGTCCTTTTTCTGCGTTTTAACTTAATGTCCTTGTCCTTTGTCTATTTTACTTGAGTTCCTTTTGCATATCATTCTTCAGCATGCTGCCACTTCACATTCATATTGCAATGCATTTCAGTTTGATTTCGTTTGGTTTTATTTGGTGCTTCTCCGCTCATAAGGCAAACAAAACTCAATTTCTGTTTTCTGCCTACCTTCGTAACCTTTTATACTTTTGTTGAAGTGGGCACTACATGAGTTTCATTTGCATACGCGGCCATTCTGCCCAATGCGTATCCTTCCAATCAGGCATCTATTAATGCATTACTGCTAATGCAACATAACCTTGTGTAGCAAACTATGACGATAACGATGGCACTCTTTCAGCGCTGTTGTAGATGGGCAACAAAATCGGTGGAAAACTTTGTACAAAAAACAATGACGGGACATGAGGTTCTTGGCCATCATCATCTTGGCATATACATAGCCATTGGAAATTGTCTTCATAACGCAGTTTTGTCATCTACACTCGGTGGTTTTGTGTGGAAAACTTTTCGAACTATCAGAGACATACACTGCGAAATAGAAATTTTATAAATGTTAATTTCCAAAAAAAGAAAAAAAAGTCTACGAAAATTTTTCTTATAGTAAATTTTGTTCATGTTTTATTTTTACAAAACCGTTAAGTATTCCGGTCTCCGAGACTCGTATTCTAAGACTCCTTTTGGTATTATTTCATGTCCTATTTTGAGTACTTAATAAGGCTACTGCCGTATAATCTGGGCGAGTCCTTGCTTGGCGAGTCCTTGCTTATACTTATTAAGGTTTTTTGTTGTAGAATCATTTCGTTTCCTTGCTTGCGTACTTATAAAGCTTTCTTGTCATAGAATTGTCGTAGAAAGTCTCATGCTCTAGAATCCTTCCTTCCATATCCTTGCTCAGTACTTAATAATTTCACTTGCTTTAGAATCTCTACGTACATTCATTAAGTTCCCATGTCATAGAAGCCTTTCTTGTCCTTGCTTGAGTACTTCTTAAGGTCTCATAGCTTAGAATCTCTCTGTGGCCTTCGTTGAGTACTTTTTAAGGTCCTTGGCTGTACAATCCTTCCTTATTGATGGTTCAGTGCTTAAGGTGTCTTGTAAAATCCTTCTTAACTTAAGATCTTGTTAAGGTATCTGGTCGTAGTATCCTTGCTTAAGTACTTCTTAAGGTCTCATGGCTTAGAATCTTTGTGTGCCCTTGGTTGAGTAATTTTTAAGGTCCTTGGCTGTACAATCCTTTCCTTTTGATGGTTCAGTACTAAGGTCTCTAAGGTAGAATCTTTCCATCTATCCTTACTAGAGATCTTATTAAGGTATCTGGTCGTAGTATCATTACTTGCTGGAGAACTTATTAAGATCTCTGGCCGTAGAATCCTTCCTTTTTTACTTTTTAAGGTCCTTGGCTGTACAATCCTTCCTTATTGATGGTTCAGTGCTAAGGTCTCTTGTAAAATCCTTCTTTACTTAAGATCTTGTTAAGGTATCTGGTCGTAGTATCCTTGCTTGAGTACTTCTTAAGGTCTCATGGCTTAGAATCTTTCTGTGCCCTTGGTTGAGTACTTTTTAAAGTCCTTGGCTGTACAATCCTTTCCTATTGATGGTTCAGTACTAAGGTCTCTAAGGTAGAATCTTTCCATCTATCCTTACTAGAGATCTTATTAAGGTATCTGGTCGTAGTATCATTACTTGCTGGAGAACTTATTGAGATCTCTGGCCGTAGAATCCTTCCTTTTTTACTTTTTAAGGTCCTTGGCTGTACAATCCCTCCTTATTGATGGTTCAGTGCTAAGGTTGAGTACTTTTTAAAGTCCTTGGCTGTACAATCCTTTCCTATTGATGGTTCAGTACTAAGGTCTCTAAGGTAGAATCTTTCCATCTATCCTTACTAGAGATCTTATTAAGGTATCTGGTCGTAGTATCATTACTTGCTGGAGAACTTATTGAGATCTCTGGCCGTAGAATCCTTCCTTTTTTACTTTTTAAGGTCCTTGGCTGTACAATCCCTCCTTATTGATGGTTCAGTGCTAAGGTCTCTTGTAAAATCCTTCTTTACTTAAGATCTCGTTAAGGTATCTGGTCGTAGTATCCTTGCTTGAGTACTTCTTAAGGTCTCATGGCTTAGAATCTTTCTGTGCCCTTGGTTGAGTACTTTTTAAGGTCCTTGGCTGTACAATCCTTTCCTATTGATGGTTCAGTACTAAGGTCTCTAAGGTAGAATCTTTCCATCTATCCTTACTAGAGATCTTATTAAGGTATCTGGTCGTAGTATCATTACTTGCTGGAGAACTTATTAAGATATCTGGCCGTAGAATCCTTCCTTTTTTACTTTTTAAGGTCCTTGGCTGTACAATCCTTCCTTATTGATGGTTCAGTGCTAAGGTGTCTTGTAAAATCCTTTAGTCAGAAAATTCGAAGTATTTGTCTTGGGCAGCAATTTATAAGCACTTGGCTTTGCGGGTAGTTGCTGACGTCAAGCTCCAAGTTGTACAGCCATACAATAAAATAGAGTTCACACTACTGTTGAAAATTCGGACTTTTGTCTTATATGAGATGTCACTGCATTTCCCAACTTTGTTGATTTTAGGAAAGGCACTTCTAACCTTGTTGATAAGTTCGCGAAAGTCTCTTCTGATCTTCCGTCCTTTGCAATTTTGCTGCCAAGATAAAATAAGTTGTCAACGTCTTTAAAGACGAGGCAGTTTATAGTGACTGGGGTCATATTTGCTGTGCCTATCCTCATCAACTTGGTCTGATTTATGTTAAATTCCAGACCTACTTCTGCATATATCATCCGCGTAGTCGATATCCCCAAGGAAGTCGTGTAAACCCCAGCGAATGCTGTAGGGTTGTTATGCATTTGGTACCTCTAAGATAGATTCCAGTGAAATGAATATACAAAACTTTGTTTAACTCCTTTGTGAGTTCCGAAAGGTCGACTTTCTTTTCCATTGAAACGGATTGGGACTTTAGCATTCCCATGCAGGTACCTAATAAGAGTGGCCATTATTATAGGAATTCATCAGCGTGGCCGCCTCGGTAGCCGAGTTGGTAGCGTGCTTGGATTACCAGTACCTGATCTGTCGCTACTGTGGTATCACAAAGAACTGAAATAGTCTAGATGAGCCTGTTTGGAAACAGTCAGTCACTCCAATCTAAACCTATTCAACAGTGTGCTCCATATAGAGCCCCGCGGTACAGTTTCAAAGGCACGCTTGAATTCGATGAACAATAGGTAGAGATGTGTACTAAGTTCTGCAGACTGTTCAATGATTATACGCAATGAGTTGATTTTGCCGTCACAAGAAAGTCCTGGCCGGATATCCGCTTGTTCCTTCTGCAAAATGCTGTCAAGTGTAGGTGAAATACGCTGAAGTAGAAGGCTTGCCATGACCTTATTTATTGTGCTTAGCAATGTTATTTCTCTCCACTTTGTACACTGGGTGAGTTTAACCTTCTTGTGACCTTGATTCCTCTTTTGCACTTTGAGGGAGTAACATTTGTACTACAGGCCTCTCGGATGACTGGGTGAGTTTAACCTTCTTGTGACCTTGGTTCCTCTTTTCCACTTTGAGGGAGTAACATTTGTACTACAGGCCTCTCTGATGACTGGGTTGTGCCCCACACTGTAATAATTCGCCAGGTTCGTTGTCGGGACCGACTGATTTCACATTTTTTATGTGAGACCAAAAATGCCTCAATTTCTTCGCTGGTTGGTGGAGCTGTAGATATATCCATGCGTGGGTTTCGGGGAACTGGGGGAATAAAAAGATCGTAGCTTATGTCCTCGGTTTTTGGTGCTTCCCCTTTTATTATTGTCGTTGGCGTTATATTGCTGCCGGTTTTATTGCCTCGTAATCGCCAGGCATGTTTCCAATATTAGCTGCATTTTAGCGTATAAGAATATATTCGCTTATCTCTGCGAACTAGGCATTCGACCAGTTATGCGCAGGAGCGATATTCAGTCTTGGCTGCTGTTTTTGTTTAAATTTTACCCGTAGAAGGGCGTTGCGTGAACGATTCGGGTGTTTTGTTTCCTCTATAGTTTCGTTTCTTATACATGAGAGGGAGAGAAAAAAGGGAGAAAAAGAGAAAAAAAGAAGAGAAGAAGGAAAAAGAGAACGAGAGAGAGAGACGGAGAAAGAAGGAGAGGGGGAGAAAGAGAGACAGAAAGATCCCTCTATTTTTCTTAGGAAGACTGAGGAAGAGCAAAAGGGGAGAAAGGGAGAAGATGAGATAGAGAGGGAAGGAGAAAAATAGAAAGCGAGAGAGAAAGGGAAGGAGAAAAATAGAAAGCGAGAGAGAAAGGGAAAGGGAAAGAAAAGAGAAATAAAGAGAGGGAGAAAAGAAGAGGGAGAGAGAAAAAGGGAGAGAAAGAGGGGTGAAAGGGAGAGCAAAATAGAGGAAGATACAGACCAGTGTTTTAAACCAATTAAATGACTGGTTCAAAATTATTGACCCCTAGTTATGACATACCCATATAAAAATCACAGATCATATGTATAGTCAGGGACCAGTCACTGGTCACTAAAAACCGATGAAATCGCCAGTTTGGGACCGGCCGTAAATCCTGAAGGGAATTTAATAAAGTCAGTTGAAAGTGAAATCGACAGTTTGGGACCGGTCCCAAGTCCTGCAAGAAATTTAATAAAGTCAGTTGGAAGTTATGAGAGAAATCATTGTGCAAAATTTTGGCGCAATCGATATAAAATTGCGCCCTCTATAGGCGCAATGTGTCTTAAAGGACTCATTCGGTGTCGGATCGCTTAGTTTTGTCTAATTTTGCCTAAAATTTAACTTTGCCGATAGTATCGATAGGAAAAAATCCATCGAAATTCAGATAGAGAATAAAATATCAATGGTGCCAACGATATTTTGCCACTTCTATTTTCTGGCGTACTATATCATAGACATTTTTGTGCAATTCTCATTCATGTCTGGGTCTCTTGTCACTTCAAATTCGAATGGTTCAAAAACTCAACATTATCATGTCTTACCCCATATAAGATCCCCAAAAATTTATGCAAAAGCTTCGAACGAAGTATTATACAACAATAGAAAGGCAGTAACTTAGAATGAATGAATGACAGAGTGTTGCTTGGTATGATGATTGTGGGTGAAGACCATTAGTCCAACATTCAATTCAGTCATTCATTGGGCTAAACTTACCTTTACACTGGCTTTCGTTTCGTTTTGTTCTTTGCCTATCAATAAATGTTCAATTTCGTTTCAATTGTTGCCAAGGTTTGGGCATGTTTATGTTAAGGGTAGCAGCAATAGTGGGCTACTGCTGATGCCGATAGGCCATTTAATGCTGGTCCCAACTACCTCAAGTATGTATGTATGTGTCGGGAAATGTGAGTAGACTATAACATATCTGAATTCATAGAGATAATTAGAAAATTTTTGCAAAACGCACAAAAATTACAATGTTTCAATGTTGTTTGTCATTAAACGCCAGTTTGATAGTAAATTTCATTTTTGTGTCTTATTTCATTGATGCTTGAACTCGATTGTTGTTTGAAATGATCTTTGATTCCTTGCAGGAGGAAAAATTATAACGGAGTTTCATATATGTTATAAGTCGGGAACTTTAAACGATTTATTTCTCCTTCGTCATATCACCTTGCTAGGAAAAATTGTGCTCTATATCAGAGGGAGTCATTTTATCGCCACTCCTATGGGTGACCGTCATAAATGACCTATTAGGTATGCTGACTGAGAAGGGATTTGAACCTGTCTGCTAAGCAGACGATGTTACAAAACTTCTTGGGGGTAAGGATGCGAACCAGCTATGCAGAAGGGCGGAAAGGATCTTGCATATGGCATATAATTGGGCCAGACCCAGAGGTCTCAATGTTAACGCCGAGAAGACTGAAATATGCCTGTTCACGAAGAAGACGAAGGTGGGCCAATTTAACGCACCACGTTTTCTCAACACAACGATTTCGATATCTGACAAGGTCAAATACTTAGTTGTGATCTAGGACAGGCAACTGAATTAGAAGTGTTACATTCAGGAGCGTACTGCGAAGGCTCACAGATGTTAGGCACTATATAGACGTGCCGTAGGTTCGAAATGGGCCCTGAATCCGAGGATAGTCCACTGTCTCTACAGGAGCGTTATAAGACCAATACCTACTTACGCCTCAGTAGTTTGGTGGACTGCTATGGAGAAAAAGTGCAACATAAGGACCTTACAAAAGGTTCAGAGAGCATGTTTGCTTGGCATAGGCGGAGCGATGAGGACTACGCCCACTAGGGCACTGGAGACTATTCTAGATATCCGACCCATTGACATACAGATTAAGTGTGAGGCAGCCACTGCGGCTATGAGACTTAAGGCGATGGGAGAATGGAATGAGGATGGAAGCAGCGGTATAATCGAGGCAACGATAGAAAACCAGGAAGGAAGGGAAGAGGTTTCCGATTGGATACCTGAAATGATTCTTGAGGTCGAGTGCGAGGCACTGCTACCAGCGGCATAGTCTTGGACTGACGGAACCCTAGTATTGCCATCTGGAAAATTATGTTACACGGATTGATCGAAGCTAGAGGACGGAGTGGTCCTGAGGATCTACATTGAGAACCCAGGGACAGAGATTTGTTTTAGACTGCCTTACCATAATGCGGTCCTGCAGGCGGAAATCCGGGCAATCACGGAATGCGCAAGGTGGTGTGAAGGACGTCGAGTGTTAACATCTTTATGGACAGTAAAATTGCCATAAGGGCAATAACAACCAGGACGGTAAGGTCACGAACAGTCTTGTAGTGTAAGAAGGAGATGAACGCCTTCTCGGAGGATGGCAAAATCCGCATCGTTTGGGTGCCGGGCCATAACGGGGCAAGGGGGAATGAAAGGGCAGATGATTTGGGGGTAAAAGCCAGCGGACTGCCGTCAATCAACATGTTTAACCCGAAACCGAAGACGTCGAGTGTGAATATCTTTATGGACACTAAAATTGCCATAAGGGAAATAACAACCAGGACTGTAATGTCACGAACACTCTTGTAGATTAAGAAGGAGATTAACGCCTTTTCGGAGGATGGTAAAATTCGCATCGTTTGGGTGCCGGGAAGGAGTAAGAGGGAATGAAAGGGCAGACGATTTAGCGGTGAGAACAGAGGACTGCCTTCAATCCACTTCGTTAACCCGAAGGCTTTCGAGTCGAACCAATCCGATTTAAGGGCGTTGGCGATGAATGCGCATGGAACCCTGTGGAACAGCGAAACTATGGTTAGGAATTCCGTGCTACTTACAAAATCCTTTATTGTTTTACATGCCACGCCCCTAACTTTGTTCACGTCTGGTATTTTGTCCCCACCTAAGTGCCAGTATCTGTTAGGCGGAAAGCTGGGCAATGACAAAGGAAATGCTCCAACGTCTCATCAACTTTCCGGCATGACCTAAACATGCTATCACTTGCCGCACCTTTTTTACATAAGTGATCTCGTAGTCCTAAGTGTATCGTTATGATATCATTAGCTATATTGACCTCCTTCTTACTGCTTTTCAGTAATAGGCACGTCTTCTCACGATTTGGATCGCCCCAGGTGACTTTTTAGATTTTAGAGCGCACAAGAAGCCGATTACTGGCTTAGGTGTATGCCTCTGTGGCATGGGGCAGATTAATATCTGCACCCTCTTTTCAACCTGACTAACAGAACCTAGATTTTTCGGGGTATAGAATGGAAGTTCAAGTTTAGGTTAAGTATGTCAGAACATCGATTGTAACTACTGAGTGGCAGGCGAAAGTTATGCTGTTCCTGTTTAATTTGAGGTCATACTGCGAAGTTTTATTTTATACTGACATTTCGTAACATCAAAATATAGGCGAAATTTTTGGTAAAATCACCGTAAAACTGAATTTTTTGCCACAGGTTGCAATACTTCCCCAATTGAAAATCAATATATCTCCCTATATCCTTGTCATTTACACACATTGTGGTCTCCGCTGCAATGAAGGCCAGACACAACAGTACTCAGCAAATATGTCCATATTACCAAGAACATAATTGTAGTCAAGTTGGGGTAGTCATATGGCAATTTTTTTTTACTTTATTTTTGAAGTGGGCGTTGCTAGCATGTAGCCAAGCCATGCAGAAAAAACACTTTATTTCGTGGAATGTATGTTCGTTGGTTGGTAGACCCACCTATGAAAATATGTTAACAATTTCATTAACATGATATAAAAAAATATATTAAAACATACATTTATGTAACATCTCCTTTTTTTGGAGAAAAACATTTTTCTGACATAAATTTGTCCTTTAGGCCAGCGACCGCACCCAACCACTGCAATCTGATTATACAAAAAAAGCAGAGAAAATGAAAACAAAATTGTTTAGTGTAAAATGTTGTTATAACAGAGAAATTATAAAAAAAGAAGGCGTTTACCCAGCTTCATTTAGAACATCAAATCAATTCAACCATCATTCCTCACCCCGTTTTCATAGGAGCAACACACCAGCCACTTTGTAAATAGTGTAACGTTTTGAATGTCAGTTATATTAATTCAAAATTTAAATTCTTTCCAAAACATAGTCTGCATGATTCTTTCCTTACTAACTAAAGCAAATTTCCAAGTGGCATAGAATGTCCTTTTTGGAGTTTATTTTTTTTTGGAAATGGGAGGTTTTTGCTGTGGCAATATCATTATTTCGCTTATTCTTGACTAACCGACTGACTGACTACATACTCTATAGTTTTCCTTAAAAACGTTTTCCTTTTTGTTTCTTTTTTCTGCTGCACTTAAGCCATATCCTTTTTGCCATCAGCAGCAGCAGCCTGTTTCGTTTTTAGTGCTTCTATTCATGTTCACAATTGGGAGTCGTAGCTCTTCTATTTTGTCGTCCAGCCCTCTATCTGATGCTTGGTTAAGGCCTACTCACAATATTAATCCATTTAACTCAATCTTTGCTTAGTTGTAGTTGGAAACATTTTAGTAGTCGTCGTTCGCCTTTTTCTTTTTTCAAAAACCGAGAGTTGTTTGAAAAGTTTTAGATGATTTTTTTTAGGTGGATGAGATATATAGTCATTCTGTTTGCAACAACTCAAAATAACAAATTGCAACTTAATATTCAAAGACGAACGAGTAATGTCCATCCGTCCTAAAATGGTCCTTTGATTTGACTTTTTGATCCCCTAGACGACACAAATGTTATTCGATTTAGCTGAAATTTTGCAAATTTTACGATTCCCACCCACCGTGCCAAGTAGGGTCCATATGGGTCCATAACCTGACATAGCTCCCATATAAACAAATTTCCCAGAATGTTCTGTAGTGACTTCCAAACATCGCACAGTGAGATAGAATCGAAAACATGCCCTATTGAGAACGCCTCCTCGCCCTGCCGCCCAGCAATTCACGCGGTCATCGTAGAACGCCTATCAAAAAGTTGTTATAGGAAAGAGCTCACTGATGTCTCATACATTTTTCAACTGATTCCTCACTGTTTCTGCAACTTCTTCTCGTCATCGCACACATCGTAGAAGTCTGTCTCTCCCTGTGTCCAGCGCAAAGTTAAAGACCTAACGTTTTAGTGGAAAGTTAGCACCAGGACAAGCGACATCCTGTTCCACGAAATACTCGGCTACAAACCCTTTGTCACCCTCCGATCACAGTACCAGTCCACGCCTCATTTGGGCAGCCATCGTAGTAGACGTCTTCTACGATTAAAAAGCCGGATTCCTCACATATACTCCAACTGATTCATCACTGTTTCTCTAACTTCTCTCGTCATATCGCATCTAACAGAAGTTTGCCTCTTCTGCGTACAGCGCGAAAGACCTCAAGCGCCAAAGACTTGAAGTTGCAATGACCAGTAGGGGTCCCGTCAGCAGTTCGACATCATGCTACCTATCACACTTGGATAGGAGGCATTCAGTTCCGCGCAATACTCGTGCACAGAGTCTTCGACACCTTGCGACCCACAGTACCAGCCCACGGCTCATTTGCCCCACCCTGCGATCCACAGTACCACCCCACGTCTTATTCGCGTAGTGAACGTAGAAGAAGAAGTCTATCCTACCAAAAACCGTGCCTAGGGAAGGGCTCACTGATTCCTCACACATTCTCCAACTGATTTCTCACTGTTTCTCTAACTGCGTACCTTGCAGAGGTCTGCCCCCCTCCGCTCATCGCCACGACAAAAACATGACGTTGCAATGACCAGTACGGACTCCTATCAGCATCACGAAGTCATCCTACGTAACCCCCTAGAATAGGTGGTCTCCACGATCACTACGATCACTACGCTTTTTATTTCCGCGCAATACACGGGTTCTTCGGCACCCTGCGATCCACAGTACCCACACACGTCTCATTTGCGTAGTCATCGTAGAAGACGTCCGCCCTACCAGAAAGCGTGCCAAGGGAAGGGCTCACTGATTCATCACACACTCTCCAACCGATTTCGCACTGTTTCTCTAACTTCTCTTGTCATGGCGTACCCTGAAGAAGTCTCCAACTGTTTTCTAACGTATTCCCCAACTCCTCCTCATCATTGCACGCCCTACAGAAGTCTCTCTCTGTCCGTCCAGCGCGACGTCAATGACGTCGCAGTGATCAATCAGAACTCATATTGGCAGTCCAAAGTCATACTTTCTCAGCCTCAGTAAAAGCGATGTTCTGCTCCGCGAAATACTCGGCTACAGCCCATTCGCACGGTCGTCGTAGAAGACGTTCACCCTACCAAACAACTGACACTCGATGGGGCTCACTGAATCCGTAGCGTAACTGTTAAAAAAAGCGATATATTCCTGGCCAGTTTCATCGGGCCATTAGTTACCCGCTACCCCTTGATAGCACAGAACCCTGCAGAGTCTGATAGCCTTACTCCTGGTCCAAATGATCTATTTGCATCTTTCAACCAGTCTCGATCTCACATAACCCGACGCCAGCAAATTTTGCACCACCTGATAGTCCACATAAGTCGTTAAAGTCTGATCGGGCCGCCGCTCCCGCATCGATAACGTCTACAGTGGCTCAGGACCATGAAGACTTCCGTCTGAATAACGTCGCATCCATCCAAAAGCCTATATGATTCTCTAATTTTAAAAAATTCAATGAAGATTCCTGCCCCGATGCCGACATATATTCTAGAACCATTTGAGTTTACAGAAGTCCCGGGAAGGTCGGGGTAACCCCAGCCCAAATATCCCTTTTCGAGAAAACGACGTCCATCCCGTAAAGATCATGTAAAACTTCTTCCTATTTTTTTATTTCCCGCCTAGGATTTTCGCTGTCCTTCCGACGGCCTACTCGTTCCAACATGTCCACACTCGCCCCCGCCTATGTACTGAATTCGGATCGCGTTGCCCCGAAGTATTTCGCATTTTTCAAGTTTATCGTCCGCAAACCCCTGGTCCTAACCGTTCTCTTATACCCCCTTTCCCATTGTGAAGCGATACCCAAATGATGCAGATAATGGCACATGTAGCGTCAGCGTTAATAGACTTTTTGGAATCGAGAAAGATTTTTGACCGCTCTGGTTGTTATCGCCGCAATGGCCTATAGCTGAAATGGAGTTTCGATGCGACCCTGACATTGTTCTATACACCAAGGGCATGATTTAGGTGGTATCACTCTGCAGTTGGAAGGAGGCGAAATAACTGGGTCTAGTCCACGATTCAAAACTGTACTGGCAACGAAACGGGAACGAAAGATGCAGAGAGGAGCTGTACGCCTTCTACTCTTGCAGGATATTTAGAAGTGGAGAGTTTGCTCAAAGACGATTCACTGAATGCACACGGTCATTGTGCGAATAATGCTGACATATGAGGTACTGGTGTTATGGAAGGCTAGCCTGCTGAAAGACTGACCTACTTTGGAATCACGAGATAGTTAACATCCATGTCGCAAGCATGTTTGGAAGCCATTCTGGTTATCCATGCAAGTGCTTAAGGCTGAGAGCACTTGGCATGCAGAAGAAGAGCGGTGGGTGGGCTGAAAAGGTCTCATCATGCGCTTTTCCGTAAGAATGGATTGGGGTCGGATGCAGCGTCTGAAGAGGATAAGACCTCGTTCTGCGCAGATGGTTCCAATATGGAGACAGCGGCGGGAATAGGGGTCGATTCCGAAATAGTTTTGACATCAGTATGTCGGTGAGACTTTCGAGCGATCGCGGTGTATTCTAAATAAGATTTTCAATATTCGCTTTCCCGTAAGAGAAGATTGTGATTTGAATGCTGATTTTGAAAAGGATGAGAAATCTATCTTCACAGAAGGAAGCCATGCTGGTTATCCACCCTATTCAGGTCTAAATTCTGAACTGTGCCGTCACGTTTTTGCTTAGTGTGAGACAAGTTGGCATGCTGAAGGAGAACGTTCACAGTTTCATTCAGGTTGAAGAAGGTCTCAGGTGTATTAGCGATAGGATTTTCAAGTTTCGCTTTCCCGTAAGACAGGATTAAGTGTCGGATACTGCGTCTGAAGAGGATTAGACCTCGTTCTTCACAGATGGTTCTAGATGGAGACAGCGGCGGGATTGGTGTTCGGCTCCGAAATACTTTTGACATCATTATTTCGGTGAGATTTCGAACGATCGTACGGTCTTTTGGCAGATTACTGTGTCATAACGATAGCCGCAAATGAAATCCTGGGAATCGATTTACCTCGAAACTCAGGATTTATGTGGCCAATATGGGCTAACACCAGGCTCATGATATAGCGCTAATTTGGGTTCCCGGGGGCGATGGTATTCCGGGAAATGAAAAGGCACACGAATATAGCAGAAAGAGTCCCTCCATGGGTCAGCGGTGGAGCCTATAGTAAACGAGCTTCATTGATAGTATGATTGTTGTCTAATACGGCGCCTGGCTCTGGATAATTTTACCCTCCGTAGACCGATTGAGGAGGTACAGCCTACCGCGGTGGCGCTGGTCTCTGGAGCTAGGAATAGTTCAGCGAGTGAGGCGTTGAATGTCATTCTCGATCTTAGGCCTTGGCACCTTAGGCCTTTGGGTGTTTAGCAACAATGGGACCGATGGAGTCAGATTCCCGGGGCTCCTCGAAACTTCAGCATTATTGTGTTGTGTTGGGGACTGGCGATGCGGCTTGCTGGCATGGTATAGGTGTCGCGACTGCTTATATACCAGAGTAGTTCCTTATTGGTAAAGAGTTGGACTTCGCTTACTTGAAGGGATCTCTATGCTAGAAGTACCTCTCTCTTCCTGGGACCTCCAGTATACATGGATGGTCTAATTTAGATGGAGGCATCGGCATCGTAATCTGCTTTGAGTTCTTCGGAATCAGCGAGTCATATAAGCTTCTGGACGGTTGCAGAGTTTTTCAGGCAGAAGTCTTCACTGGCCTGGAGACGTTAACGATGCGGGAGCATCGACCAGATTAGACGCTCACTACCTATGTAGATGGTAAGGTGGCCTTGAAGGCTCTGGCGTCGGACCATGTGAGATAGAGACGGGTTACAAGATGCAAACTCTTTAATCGTATCATGCTGGGTCCCAGGCCATCATGGTGAGGCGGGAAACGAAGCGGTCATTGCAAAATGGACGCAGGAAGGGGTCGACTTCTGCAGGATATGTCATGAAGAGGAGGAGTTTGGAGACGGTCGAGCGCCTTTTAGGACACTGCCCGCGATTGCTAGGAAAAGACAGAGGGTTATGGATAAACACCTTTTTCTATGCCTGGATTTCCTTCTAGGTGAGGAATTTCTTCAAGGTGAGGCGAAACGAAACGGTCGACTGGCTGGACAAGAACGCATCACTGATTAGAGCAGATAGTGCTACGGAATCAGTGAGCCCTTCCCGGTTGAAATTTTTTGGTAAGGTGGCTTCTACGATGATCTCCGGAATGAGGCGTGGGCTAAGGTTGTGAGTTACAGGGTGGAGAAAACCCTGCGGTCGAGTGTTTCGCGGATATAGGTCGTCGTTTACTCTAGGCTTAGTTAGCATGACTTTGGACTTTGGATTTCCTATAGGGTTTTAGGCTCGTCTTTCCAGAGTTGGGTAGAGGACTAAATTGGCTAACTGGGGAATTTCGGTGAGAATTTATATCGGGTGAAGCGGAAAAAGAATCGGCCGACCAACTGGTCAAGAACGGATCACTGATTAGAGCAGATAGTGCTACGGAATTAGTGAGCCCTTTCCTGTCGAAAGTTTTGGGAAGGGTGGACGCCTTCTGCGATAACCGCGGAAATGAGGCGTGGGCTGATGTTGTGGGTTGCGGGATGGCGACGGCCCTGTGAACGAGTATTTCGCGGACCAGGACGTCGTTTACCCTGGTAGCATGATTTCGAACTGCCGATGATGTTACTGAAACGTCATTGCAACGTTAGAACTTTGACAACGCATAAGACACAGGGAGAGGTAGACTTCTGCAGAGGTATGTCATAATGAGAAGGAGTTTGGGGACGGTCGAGCGCCTTTTAATACACTGGCCGGGAATTGCCAGAAGACACAGGATAATAGATGAACACCAGTTTTCGTACCTGAATTTTCTACAGTATCTTAAGCTCGTCTTTTCAGAGTTCGGTCTGTTCGTCTGTCAGTCCGTGTGTCCGTCAGTTGTAATCATGTAAAGTTCTTGTTAAAGCTACCATATATACCGATCTGCCGATTTGGGGTCTTAAGCCAATAAAAGCCGCATTTAATATCCGATTTCGCTGAAATTTAGAATGGAGAGTTGCAATAGGCCACCCAATATCTGATCCGAATATGGTCCAGATCGTACCATAGTTGAAAACAGTCGCCATATAAAGAGATCAAACTTTTTAAGGTCTAAAGCCCGTACCAGGCGCAGTTATTGTTCGATCTCGTTGAAATTTTATACAATGAGTTGCATTAGGGACCCCGATATCCGACCAGGTTATTGTTCGATTTAGTTGCAATTTAATACAATGAGTTGCACTAGGGTCCCCGATATCCGACCCGAATATGGTCCATATCGGGCAACATTTACATATAGCCGATTGGGGGTCTTAAACCCATAATAACTGAATTTATAACCAGATTTCGCTGCAATTCGGATCGGAGAGTTGCATTAGGCCACCCGATATCTGAACCGAATATGGTCCAAATCGTACCATAATTGAACACAGTTCCCATTTAAACCGATCCAACTTTTTAGGGTCTTAAAACCATAACAGACGCAGTTATTTCGCTGAAATTCGGGATAGCGGGTGTGTTCGACTCCTCTACATTCCTGTTTAATACGGCTCAGATCGGTCCAGATTTGGATGTAGCTGCCATATATACCGATCTGCCAATTTAAGGTTTTCGCCCATAAAAGGTGAATTTATTAACCGAATTTGCGGAAATTAGGCACAATGAGTTGCGTTAGGACCCTCGATATTCATACCGAGTATGGTAAAGAACAGGCTGTATTTGGATATAGCCGTCATATGCACCGATCTCCTGATTTAAGTTCTTTGGACCATAAAAGCACGTTTATTAATCGATTTCGCTATAATTTGACACAGTAGGCTGGGTTAAGTTCCTCGACATTCGTGTTCTATATGGATTAGATCGGTCTATATTTGGATATAGCTGTCATATACATATAACGATCTCCCGATTTAAGTTCTTGGGTCCATAAAAGGTGCACTTTTTGACCGATGAATGTGGTACAATGAGTTGTGTTAGACCCTTACACAGCTTTCTTGAATATGGTGGAGATCGGATGTAGCTACTATGAGTTCATAAATGATGAATTTTTAACTGCGTTATGACGAAAGGTTTTTAATATATATATGCGAGGTGGAGGTGGCTTCCACTATAGCTTCCGAAAACTTGGGGAAACTTCCTCACCCTCATATAATTCAGTTTGGGTTCTATACCCATTTGATTTCATTTAAGATTTTTGAATAGGCCATCAACTTTCAAATACAGCCTACTTAGTTCTAATAACGCGTATATACATATCTATGTATGTGTGTAAATATGTGTAACTTCCGTTCCTTTTGAATCCATCTTCATGCCTAAGTTTTAGGATGCAATTTCACCGCATTCTACACACACACACACGCATACAAACTTTTAGCCTAGCAAATTTCAGCGGCAGAAAACAAGAGTCTAATACTGATGCTGTCAATGTTGCATCCTCTAAACAAGGCATTCATTGCCAATGCCTAAGCAATGTTGCACTCCTTAGAACTCCTTCTCAATCACATAGTCCCCATTCCCATCACCCTACCACATGAATCATCGGGCCGTTGTTGTTGTCATTGATAATACATCCACACTGTAATACCGGTCTTATTTGCTTCAACCAACATCAAGTGGACTTTCTTGTATGATGCGTTAGCTCTTCTCTGGGCGTTTCTTTTTTACTTCCTTTACCCTCTTCACTGCTAAAACTCGGCAAGAAGAGTAGGTCCCATTTTAATTTCAAGTTGATGCTGGCATAGCATAAAAGGTCTCGCATATACATTAGGCTATACTTTTGTTGTCTACTCGTAGTTGCGTTTTTGGCCGTGCACTGGCTATCCTTGCGATATCCTTATGTGTATGTAAGTGCAGTGGAAATGTGAACTTGCTGCTCTTAGAATTCTGTTCCTTCAAATTTCTCAATGGTATGGCTAAGGTAGCAAAGTAGTAGTTACGACAGCAAGTTAGTTAGGTTTGGTAGGGAGGTAAGTTGTTGGCCGCTGCCCCATGGTGGACGTCTCCGATTTGACGTTTTGTCATTATGTCGCTCATGCATTGCTCATAGTGGTGTTGGTGAAGGTGCTGTTGTTGATGATGATGATGATGGTGGTGGTGGTGGTGGCAACGCTGTTGATGCCGGCGATGCGTGATAGTTAACTGCGTTTGGCGTATATGCCCGATTATGGCTTATGCCATATCCTTTTGTATTTCGCGACGGAAATGATTTCACATTGATTCCCTAGAGTTCGTCCGTATCCGCAATCGCCTATGCAAAATCCTTCCCTACACAAACTTATGCACACACATACACTTCTTGCAGCCCTATGCGAATGCAACTAAGGCATGGAATGCTGCAGTTTTACAAATTAAAGAAACTTCAAGAATTGGTTTACAACTAGCCTCAGGGTATAAGTTGCAGTTGCATAGAAATTCAATAATGCCTTAATGAGAAGTGCTTATTTAGGCCCATATTGTGTTGATTTAAATTTGCAATGAATGTACAATTTACTATTAGAAATATGGCAAACTTTCATATCCAAAGCTCCATTTTCCTCTGAGGGTTGTAGGTCTTAAATTGTAGAAATGGCCAAAACATTTTAGAGAAAAAATTTGCGCAATGTATGATCTAATCGTTAACATGTGCCACACAAGTTTTTTCAAAGCCAAAACCTCTTGGGTAGATTACTTTGTGCATATGTCCGTCCGTCTTAGCGTTAATATTCATTTTGGCAATCGTTTTGTACAGTGACAATTTATTAAACCCCTGCTCGTTGTCATAATACGGCTTGACTTAAGATTTCTAGTCACGTTATTCCTCAGAATCATAATTTTCGTGGCCACAGTCCGATCGCCTTGAAGCGCCAACATTGCCCTTCAGTCACTACCTGGTTTAGTGTTTTGTTCTTTCATCGTCTTCACATTGACTCACTTCACTAAATTAGAAGTCGCCGACGTGACCTATGTCACAAAAGCTACCGCCTGCTGCAGTTTCATCCCTTACTTTACTTTAACAGAACATTTGTCCCATTAGCCGAACATAGAATAGCGTTCCAAACGCCTCGATCTTCTACGCTTATTCTAAAATCTCTGACACCAAGTTTCGCTTTTGGTCGTCCCTGTCTTCATGTACTACCGTGATTGCCTCCAAAAATCTTTTTTGCTGGAGGTTCTTCATCCATTCTGACAACATAACCTAGCCTAGTGTAACTATGCTCTCGTCGTCGTACGGCTCGTGATTCATACGACGCCTATATTCCCCATAAACGCAAACTGGTCCAAAGATTTTACGAAGAATATTTCTCACAAACACTCCAAACACTGGCAGTTTCATCACTACCGCCCGAAATCTTATAACGGTCATGATATTAATGATTTGCATGACATAGTCTTGCACCTCCGCTACAGTAGGTTAGGTTAGGTTGAAAAGAGGGTGCGGATATTAATCCGCCCCATGCCACTATAGATACACAACTAAGCCAATATTCGGCTTGTGCGCTCTAAAAACTAAAAAATTAACCTCGAAAAAAAAATTTTAAGTTAGGAATTCCGTGCTACTTACAACATCCCTAATTGTCTTCCATACCACTCCCCTAAGTTTGTTCATGTCTGGTATTGTGTCCCCACTTAAGTACCGGAGTCTTTTAGCCGCGAAAGCCGGGCAGGAAATGCTCCAACGTCTCATCATCTTCCCCAAATGCCCACTACAGTAACAGCAATCGTCTAGCCCTTTGTCTCTAATTCACAGAAGCTATTGATAAACAGCAGTTTAAATGTTTGGTCCGTACCCCAGCCATAATTTCAACGAGAGGGTTCCATTTTACGATGGATCACATCTGCACGATTGGATATTCACGCTTGCTTCCATTGTCTTCCAGGTACGGGAGCCTTTGTCTGCGTTAGGAGACAGGCACTGACCTACATTGAAAAAAAATTTAAATCGGTTTCAATCTCGAATTTTGAAGGTCAATGATAAGGGGCAACCTTTTTTATGCCGAGTCCGAAAGTCGTGCCGCATAGTGGCATTACTTGGTACAGAAGTTTTAACATGGCAGGAAACCTAACAAATGTAGCTAGCATTAGTAAAAGGATAACCACCGCTGAAAAATTTTCAGATGTTCACGCTGGGGCTTGAACTCGGGCGTTCGGCGTCATAGGCGAACTTGCTAACCTCTGCGCCACGGTGGCTTCCACTTTACTGGTACTGGTACGGGGAAATGTAACCAAGTCTTAGTCCTTTTAAAATCGTCTGATTGTTTGAGAAGAAATACAAAAGCCTTGAGAGGATTGTTAAGATCAGCTTAGAGGCTAAGAAAGAGTGACAGTCTGAAAATTTTTGTACAGAATCGACAGACCAAACCTTTGGATGGAATCAAACTCTCTATCCCCCACATAGCTAATCCCAGCCCGATACCAACTCAGCTATTGGGAAGAATAATGGTAACAAGATTTCGGAAGGACCATGCCAAGGGTAGAGGTTAAGAAAGAGTGGCGGTCTGAAAATTTTTGTACAGAATCGGAAGGCCAAAGCTTTGGATGGAATCAAACTCTCTATCCCCCACATAGCTAATCCCAGCCCGATACCAACTCAGCTATTGGGGTGAATAATGGTAACAAGATTTCGGAAGGACCACGACAAGGGTACATCCCCATACCGTTCCGGCTTCCGAGAGTGAAAAGATCACTGTGAAGGTTTTGCGACCGCCAAATATGTCCTCGACATGTTTGTCAATTTCAAAGGCGCGTTCGAATGCCACTCATGACGAAGTGTATTACAAATGTAAATTTGCCTATGAACATTCCATTAAGGAACAGGGGAAAATTTTTCACATATCAATGAGTGCAGTCCGATTCAAATTTAAACTCAATGATAAGGGGCTCCTTTTAATAGCCGAGTCCGAACAACATGTGGCATTTCGACACCTTTTTTGGGAGTACCTCACAAATGTCGCCAGCATAAGGAGGGAGTAACCAACGCTGAACATTTTTTCTGATGTTCTCGCTAGGATTCGAACCCAGGTGTTCAGCATCATAGGCATACATGCTAACCTCTGCGCTTCGAAATAGTAGTATAGTACTTTTTATCAAAAAGCGGCTCAGACGATATGTAATCCACACTGCATGGAACATAGGGCATTGTATCAGGAATAACACAGTGTCCGTAGTCGCCGCATGACCAAAGAAATGTTCCCTTAGCCTCACAGCAGTGGTTCCAGCAATTTTTCAGTCACACTGTCCAGAGTCATTAGATATATTTAGTATTAAATTCAGTGCATCAGATGGCGTAGTCCTCCGTGCAGCTGCGATGCACAAACAGGCCATCCGGAGGATCGGCCTGAGAGTATTGAACAGCAAGCGGACTTTTGAAGCGCCGTCCATCAGACAACAACACCATATAGCATTATAGGTCTGACAACTGCAGTATAAACCCAGTGCATGACGCGCGGTTTAATACCCCCGACTTTTGCCAATGCCTCTCTTGCAGGTGTATAGGGCATTAGTTGGCTTTATTGCCATTTGTCGAGAAGAAAAGACTAATGTTCCTGAAATCGCTTATTCGTTTGCGTAGCAATCCAAGATCGTATCGTGGCATCACCTTACTTCTCGTAGTATATAAAAAAGGGAGGCTAACAGTGACAAGATGTCGAGAGTGCTACAACAAGAGTACATCCCCGAAATAGTTCAGCTTCTGAAACGAGAAGAGCATAGTGGATGCCAAGATATATATGCAGAACTGTGTCAGTGGATCGAGCGCCAAATATATCCTGAGCATATTAATCGATTTCAAAATCTCTTTCGTTGTTTTTCTTGTAGCCTCACTTTCATGTGGAGGTGGCGATCCTATAGGAATAGGTGAGCAAGCTCGTTCCGGTCCAAAGCACTCGTCGCCGCGGGAACAAGGTAGTCATTGGTTATTTAAAGGCGCCAATAACTTTTCTTGTCATATCGAGCATCATTGACACTCAGCATTCTTGCAAGAGATAATGCAGCCTGGTTTCTCACTGAGACTCTCCGCTCTATATCGCTGATTGTCCTCAACTGCCGTTGCAGCTACTCCGTATGGATCAATTCACTATCCACAACCTGTGGACGCGCCCGGTAGCTCGCAGCTAAGCTTCTCGTGCGTGACAGCAATGAACATCATACAGGTCGAACCCAAATCAATCAGCCTTTGTGGTGCTCACAGCTATCCCGGATAGGTAGTGCTTACAGCCATACCTTTTGATTACCATTAAGGTGAAATGTTCTAATGAGATTGGGCGGAAATGGTTGTCGGGAACTTTTCTCTCTGGCCTATTAACTTCTCTGATAGAATATCTTAAGTGTTAGGCGCAGCTGTACAGTCAAGAAGGATTTTGATTGAGGCTATGATCAGGGATCCGTCAGATCTCCGTTAATAAGGAGCCTTTCGGTGAGATTTTTGGCAGATTTGTATAAGATCTCGATTTGCGGTGGAAATTCGTGATGAGCAAACCATGTTTTGGGGTTGACCCGGAAGAAATAATCGGGACAAGGTTCCTCAAGGGCGTTTTTCCTCGGAATCTTTCACCATCTATTCGTTATGACGAAGCTAATATCAAGAAAGTAACGCTAGCAAAATATGTGGCAGTATAAGTCCGGAATTTTCTCTCTTGAATAGATAGAAGCCACCGTAGTGCAGAGGTTAGCATGTCCGCCCTATGACGCTGAATGCCTGGTTTCGAATCATGGCGAGACCAACATAAATTTTCGGCGATGGTTATATCCTCCTAATTATGTTGTCATTTGTGAGGTACTATGTCATGAAAAACTTTCCCTCAAAGGAGGTGTCGAACTGCGGCACGCCTTTCGGACTTGGCTATAAAAAGGAGGCCCTTTTTTATTGAGCTTAAACTTGAATCGGATAGCACTCATTGATATGTTTTGCCTCTGTTCATGATACTTATGTGATAGAAGATCTAACGTGTTTGGGGTGAGCGATTAGATTTTGTAGTATATACGGTGAGGCTGTCTTCAGGGTCCATTTGTATTCCAAATATATTGGTTTGCCCAAAAAGTAATTGCGGATTTTTCATATAGTTGGCGTTGACAAATTTTTTCACAGCTTGTGACTCTGTAATTGCATTCTTTCTTCTGTCAGTTATCAGCTGCTACCTTTAGCTTGCTTTAGAAAAAAAGTGTAAAAAAAGTATATTTGATTAAAGTTCATTCTAAGCATTATTAAAAATGCATTTACTATCTTTTAAAAAATCCGCAATTACTTTTTGGGCAACCCAATATATAGAACCTTTTGATGTATTAGTTTTTCAGGAGAGAAAAAAAGTGAAAGCGTGTTAAGTTCGGCCGAATCTTGGGAACCCGCCACCATGGACTCAGATAAAAATTTATATAAAATAAATTTAGTTGAAGGGCATTATTTTATTTTACATACCAAACTTCTGTCAAACCAGCAAAAATTAAAGCTTCTGGAAACCGAATAAGGATGGTCCGGAGATCGGTTTAAATGGGAGCTATATCAGGTTATAGACCGATTTGGAGCGTATTTGGCACAGTTTTTGGAAGTCGTAACAGAACTCCACATGCAAAATTTCAGCCAAATCGGACAAATATTGCGGCTTGTAGGTCCCTACAAGAAGTCAAATCGGAAGATCGGTTTGATGGGATCTATATCAGGTTATAGACCGATTTGGACCGTACTAGACATAGTTGTTGGAAGTTGTAACAAAACACTACTTGCTCAATTTCAGCCGAATTGGACAAAAAATGCGGCTTGTAACGGCTCAAGAAGTCAAATCAGGAGATCGGTTTATGTGGGAGCTATATCAGGTTCTTGATCGATTTGGTCCGTACTTGCCACAGTTTTTGGAAGTCATACCAAAACACTACATGCAAAATTTCAGACAAATCGGACAAAAATTGCTGCTTCCAGGGGCTCAAGAAGTCAAATCTGGATATCGGTTTATATGGGAGCTATATCATATTTTTGACCGATTTGGTCCGTACTTGCCACAGTTTTTGGAAGTCATAACAGAACAGCACATGCAAAATTTCAGCCAAATCGGACAAAAATTGCTGCTTCCAGGGGCTCAAGATATCAAATCGGGAGTTCGGTTTCTATGGGAGCTATATCAGGTCCTTGACCGATTTAGTCCGTACTTGGCACAGTAGTTGGAAGTCATAACAGAACAGCACATGCAAAATTTCAGCCAAATCGGACAACAATTGCGGTTTCCAGGGGCTCAAGAAGTCAAATCAGGAGATCGGTTTATGTGGGAGCTATATCAGGTTCTTGACCGATTTGGACCGCACTTGGCACAGTTTTTGGAAGTCATAACAAAACACTACATGCAAAATTTCAGCCAAATCGGACAAAAATTGTGTCTTTCAGAGGCTCAAGAAATTAAATCGGGACATCGGTTCAAATAAGAGCAATATCTAAATCTGAACCTATATTGCCTATTTGCAATCTCCAACGACCTTCATTGATATTAAGCATCTGTGCAAAATTTCAAACGGCGAGCTTTACGCGTTCGACCTCTATCGTGATTTCGACAGACGGACAGCGGACGGACATGGCTAGTTCGACTGAGAACGTCGAGAGGATCAAGAATATATATACTTTAGGGGGTCTTAGACGAATATTTTGAGATATTACAAACGGAATGACCTGATCAGTATTCCCCCTAACCTATGGTGGTGGGTATACAAAATTTACTAAAACGTGACAAACGTATATTGTTGCGGAATCTTCTGCCTATGATTCGATATGGCGGAGCTAATATCAGATGCTAAATTATTTGGGAGTTTATTGTGGCATAGTTACATTTATGATAGTACAGCTTTTGTATTTGCTGCTAGCGATTGGTCTGAAAGAATATTAAATGAGGCTGACGCAGGGCTCCTCTGTGCTCTATATACAGGCAACCTAATGATGTAACCGCTTTTGAGGCTTTTTGCAGAGTCCTTTAAGATCTGTGCATATGCGAATGACCAACTCATCCTAATCGTGGGAGATTTGAGATTTACGTTGGAAACTCAGGGCGAGCAGGTCATGAATATTGTGCTTATGTTTAGGGTAGAGCTGGTAAGCTACCGATAATCGCAACATTCGATAGTTTTAATAATAAATATCGATAGTATCGATACTATCGTTAATTTCTCATCACCTATATTTCAAACGGAAATATGAAGTAAAAATCATGAGATCGATTTATATAGATCATGAGATCGATTTATATAGATCATGAGATCGATTTATATAAAACCAAGGTTAATAAAGTCAGTTGGAAGTGATGAGAAAAATCATTGTGCAAAATGTTAACCTAATCGGATGAAAACTGCGCCCTCTATAGGCGCAATTTATGTTAAAGGATACATTAGTGTTGCATTGCTTATTTTTGTTTAGTTTGGCAAAAAATTTAACTTTTGCGATAAAGTCAGTAAATACCATTGAGCTTTAAACAGAATAATGAATTAAGTTCTTTTGTATGTCCTTAACATTTGCATAAAACCTTGACCTTGTAGCATGTGTATGCACCATATTTTCTGCTAAATGCTTATAAACCTTCTCCTAAGTCATTAACCTTACTCAACGAACTCAAATTTCAAAAGACTTTTGGCATATATCTCTCTTCTTCGTCTTCTCTGTCTGTCTCTCTAAAGGCTTCACAGTTGTGGGTGATAACAAGGTTATAAAGGACAAACAATTTCATAATAATAAAATGTTTTACATAGACATATTGTACGGAATTTAAAACAATGTGTTGCTGAAAGCCAGAGAGACAAAAGTTCATTCAACCATTCACATTGGATGTGTGCAAGCATACAGTAAACTTTCACCTTCATTAAAATGCTACATTGGCTTTAGGAAGGGTATTCCCAAAGATAAGCAAAGCAACACTACACCCCTGCTCTCCTGCTTTTCTCAAATACTCGAAGTAGACGTGTATGAGTTATTGTGCACATGTATGGTAATACAATTTTCCAGCTCACAACCACAGATGTTTTAACATCCTTATATTTTGTTTTGCATATATCCAGTTCATGCCGAATATCACACGTATGACTAAAACATAGCATACCTTTAGGCGAATTGCCGAGACAAAAATGTATTGCATACTTGCTGCGCTAGGAACAGCATGTTTTTTTCTAAACTTGTGAATACAAAGTTTTGGCTTGAATACCTAGTATATGGAGGTGTTGTTCTGTGTGTGTGTGCACCAGCATGAGCTTATGGCTCGCATGTCTCAGGGATATTTCCCAGAAAATGTGTTGTATGCAATTGAGTCTACCTCAAACTTCCTCAGAGCACCGGTAGTGTGAATTTTTAGAATCCTTGAATCCTTGAATAAAATCTAGTTCAAAAGTTGCCAACAAAGAACAGCAACAACAAAAAATTGTTGTTTTAATTACTTTAACACAGACAGAGAAACAGGGACACAGACATTCGGTTGTATAAGGACTTGACCGAACCTTGCTTTCTCACAGGAAGGCAGGGCAGGCAAACGCACATAGAAAAGCTGTGTGCATACTCTGCACAACTTTTCACAATATTTAAAGCTGTAAGAGTGTGTGTGTGTGTGCAAAAAAACTTTGTGTTTATGTGTGCGTTTGGGATTTGCGTCTGCAAATATTTCTAAAGCCAAACTTTTATGTCTGCTTGAATGTCTAGAATTTTAAATGTTCCTGGTATGAGTATAAGTTGTGGTATTTTTCATATAGTCGCCCTTACTCTCATTCCCATTGTCTTCCACTGAGCATACATATCTACCTAACCAACTACCTCAACATAAAGTTGTGTTCAAAGCAACTCAAGGTCAAGTGAAAACATAAAATTTGTATGAAACTTTATTATTTACTTATTTGTATAGGAATTCTCTTATAGATGACCCAGAAAATATTTTTATTTTTTTTTTTGGCTTGTTGTGGCATTGAGTTGGGGGTAAATAGGCAACCTGTTGCCTTAATATGTTTTGTTGGGGTGTGAAAATGTTTCTTGTCTTTTTATAAGTACGCAGAGAGAAGGAAAACTTAGAGCTTCGTAAATAACGGAAACTGTTTTAGGCTTAATGTTAAACATTAAATAAAATAAAGTCTTTGCATAAAAAAAAAATTAGAAAATTTAAAGGCTTAACCTAAAGCAAGTAAATCATTGATATTTAACTCAAAATTTTATTTCTATGGAAATTTTTGATAATTTTGTCAACATTCCTTAAACAACATTTTATTTCTCTGGAAAATTTTGTCAAAATTTTATTTCTATAGAAATGTTTGTCAGCTATATAGGTTCTATAACCTGATATAGCTCCTATATAAACCGATTTCCCGATTTGACTTCTTGAGCCCTTACAAGCCTAATTTTTATCCGATTTGGCTGAAATTTTGCATGAGGTATTTTGTTATGGTTTCCAACAACTATACCAAATATGGTTCAAATTGGTCTATAACCTTATATATAGCTGTCATATAAACCGATCTTGGATCTTGACTTCTTAAGCCACTAGAGGGCGCAATTCTTATCCGATTTGGCTGAAATTTAGCATGAGGTGTTTTGTTATGACTTCCAACAAATATGCCAAATATGGTTCAAATCTATCTATAAACTGATATAGCCGCCACATAAACGTATCTGGGATCTTGACTTCTTGAGCCTCTACAGGGCACATCCGATGTTGCTGAAATTTTGTACAATGGCTTCTCACATTATCTTCGACATACGTATCAAATATGGTCTGAATCGGTCTATAGCTTGATACAACTCCCACATAAACGGATCTTCCTATTTTACTTCTTGAGTTCCTTATGGACGCAGTTCTTATTCGTATTTGTCTGAAATTTTACACAATGACATCCAATATTGTCTCCAAACATTCAATTCGATTATGGCCTGAATCCGACTATAGCTTGATATATCTCCAATAGCATAGCAATTCTTTTATTTTATCCTTTGTTGGCCTAAAAAGAGATACCGGGAAAAGAACTCGACAAATGCGATCCATGGTGGAGGGTATATAAGATTCGGCCCGGTCGAAATTGGCACGCTTTTACTTGTTTCTATTCACCTTCATCCTTTTGCTTCAGATGGCTTTTAAATCAAATTTCCAAATTCAACCTCTATTCATCCGCCCTGTACAAAGTTTACCCATTTCGTACCTTTTTGGTACTTTTTTTAGTACCTAAATGTACAAATTTCCAAAAACTCTTACAGTCACCCAATTATGGTTGCCAAAGTGTACCTAAGTTCAAAAATTCAGAGCTCTAGTTCAATTTACAAAGAAAGTACCAAATAGTACCAATCGCATTTACGGTACGTTTTTCCAATATTTTATCGACTCAAAAAATAAGGTATGGTGAAAGCCTTATTTTTCCGAGATGATATTTAATTTGAGTCAAAGAACATAATTCTAGCTCTAATTCTAGCTATTTAGCTAATTCTAAATATGTACCATTTTTCCGAGATGATATTTAATTTGAGTCAAAGAACATAATTCTAGCTCTTTCCGTTCGCGCTGGGCAAATATGTACCATTTCGTACTTTTTTTAGTACTTAACGTACGAATATCGCCAAATCCAACCTTATCTCGTGCCTATCCAAACTTAGGCGTTTGGGCTGGGCGATAATCAGTCAGTCAGTCGCGCTCTTTTATACATATAAATTAAATGGTTTTATTGATACTCTTTGTGTAATCTGACCCTTGCTTACATCTGTTACCTTGCCAATCTTGAATTGCGGTGATACCTCTTTAAATGGCAATGGATGTTCAAGTTTATTATGTAGGCATTTCTTTCGAAAAAATAAGGTATGTTGAAGACCTTTTTTTTCGAGACGATATTTAATTTAAGCCCAAGAACATAATTCTAGCCCTTTCCTTTCGTGTTGGACAAATATGTACCACTTCGTACTTTTTGGTACTTATCACCAAATACAACCTTATCCCGTGTTTAATCCTCACTTTAGCCGTTTGGGCTGGGCGAAGATCAATCAGTCATGCTCTTTTATATTTATATATATAGATTAAATGGTTTCATTGATATAGGCTTTGTATAATTTGTACCCTTGCTTACATCTGTTACCTTGCCTATCTTGAATTACGGTGATACCTCTTTAACTGGCAATGGATGTTTCAGTTCATTTTGCAGGCATTTCTGTTCAATCAATCTTAGTGTGGATGGCAACACTGTAGTATAGGTCACTCCCAGGCTAAGGATTACATTTATCATAGCATACTTTTAGGCGCTTTCAATATAAACTCGAGGCAACATTGCCATTTACTTAAATTCTCTCGATATTTCACAGTTTATTTAAACAAATAATTTTTTTGGCTGTTCGCATACAAATAAAAATTAAACTAAACACTAACTATACTAAAAACAATTACACAACAATACATATAATTCGTAATATATATGATACAACTACAAATAAACCATTAATGAAATTGCTACGATATTTATAAATATCCAATGTAAAAACAGAAAAATTTAAAAAGACTATGCTAAAATGAAATTTGATTTCTAAATATTTAAAAAAATATATGCTATATAAAAAAGAAAAAATGTACAAAAACTGGTACCCATTTTGAGATTATAGCGAGAAAATTAATTTAATGAACAATTTTTATGTTGGCAATGAAGATGGGGAAATTAATGTTCATGATGTTTAATTTTTCGAATTGTTTTCTAAGTTTGGAACTTGGCTACCTGTTCTAAATATTTGTTTTGTATGTTTAAGTTTTTGGTTAAATAATTGTTTTCTAATTAAATTTTATAAATAACTAATGTCTTTTGTTTGTGTGTATTTTTTTTTTTTTTGTTTTAATGAAAATTTGTGAATGATAAACTATGCGAGAATCTGATGTAATATTTAAAAAAAAAAAAATCATAAAAAATACTTTAATTTAATTAGCCTAGGTATCTACAATAGCAATCCACCTCTTAGCCTACGTCTTTCGCTTCAGACCCACCATACACAGCGTAAAGAATATGATAATCCAAGCAGCCATGACTAGGAAGCCACCATAGACATTGATATTTGTAATATCCCATCCTTTCTCCAGGATATTACGGGCCGATATTGAGGGCAGGGTAAAGGGGAAGTAGAGAACAACACTCTGTAAGGCCTTAGGCATACCTTCCAAGGGCCACAGTAGACCTACAACAACAAATATACAAAATAAGAGAAATTTAAAAAAATCGCAGATTTATCTATTGGAACGTGATTTCTTCTTAGAAGTTTTTAGGCATTGCTAGTTCCATCACTCTAAAATAATCCCTTTATATGATGCACATTTTCCAAAACTTACCACACAATATAATCATGGGATAAAACGCTCCTGTGGCTACAAAATTTGCTTCTGTATGAGATTTACAATACACCGATATCAGCAAACCTATAAAATTACCAAAAAAATTAAAAAAAAACCATAAGAAAAATAAAAACCAAAAATCCAAAATTGTGTTGGCTATCACCACTAAAAGTGGCTCTTTAAACAATTATTGCCCCGAGTTTGTTTTTCTTTTTTTTTCTCCTTTTAGAAACTGGTCTAGCAAAAGGCGCCGTCGGCATTGACTGTAGTGGTAGAGGTAATTGCTGCGGTCAATGCTTGTGTCCCACTTACCAAATAACATGCCACAAAATGAGGTCAGTGTCAATAAAAATATCAGAGTTGCTGTATCGCCCCTATTGTAGGTGTCAAAGACTACGCCAATGTAAACGATCACTTCAATACTTTGCACCACCATGATAATGAATTGTGACAATAGATGGGCCCACAGCATTTGTATGGCCGAAACGCCAGCAACCAATGTGCGATCCCAAACACCATCCAAACGTTCCTCAATGAAAACGGAGGCTGTCAATAAAGTGGCCAAAAAGAAAACCATGCTGAAACACAATTAAACAATTAATCAGGGTCTTTTGAAAATTGTGTCAAGCTAACGAAAATAAAGACTTACGTCATCACCACTCCTGGGGCCACATATCGTTGAAACTCCATATCCTGTGTACCATAGATTGGTTCGTGCATATGTACCGGTATCGAGGCAACTTTTGGAGGATAATTGCAATCACTGGCAATGTCTTTGACAAAACTCGAATAGAGATCGTATAGTTTGCGTTCGATATAGAATGATACTTGGCGATCTGAAACAAAAGAGGGGGAGATGAATTTAGCCATAAGTGTTTTGAGTTTTTTGACTGGAAAGCAGAAAACGATAATGGGATGTCGCATGAAGAAATTTTCACAAATTTTTTGTTTTATGGATAGGAATTGGTACTTGTGGGTGTTTTAGGTCAAATCGAGAAATCAGGTTTATTTGGGAACTGTATCAGGTTATATTTAGACCGTACCGGGCATATATATTGGAGATCATGGCAGAGCTTATAGTACAAAATCTCAGCTAAATCGGAAAAGAATTGCGCCCTCTAGAGGCTCAAGAATTAAGATCGGGGTTATTTGGCAGCTACATCCGGTTATAGATCAACGCCGAACAATCTTAGTAAAGCTGTTACAGTATACAAGGGAACAAATCGTTCAAAATCTCAGATAAATCGCAAAATAATAGCGCCCCCTAGAAGCTCAAGAAGTTAAGTCAGGAGATTGCTTTATATGGGAGCTATATCCGGGTTTTTACTGATACAGAATATGCTGCTGATAAGGAACATGCTTAGCACAGCTGTTGCAGGATACAAGAGAACTAATCGTCAAAATCTCAGCCAAATCGCAAAAGAATAGAGCCTCTAGAGGCTCATGAAGTAAAACTGAGAGATCGGCGTATATGGGAGCTTTATCCGGTTATAGACCGATACAGAACGTGCTTTATACAGATGTTCAAAATCTCAGCCAAATCTCTAGAAGCTCAAGAAGTAAAGTCGGGAGATCGCTTTATAGGGAAGCTATATCCGGTTATAGATTGGTACGTAACATGCTTAATACAGCTGTTGCATGTAACAAAAGAAATAATCGTTCACAATCGCAGTCATATTATAAAAGAATAGCGCCTTCTATAGGCTCAAGTAGTATAATCGACAGATCGGTTTAGGTATGAGTTTTATCCGGTTATAGGCCGATAAGGAACATGCTTAGCACAGCTGTTGCAGGATACAAGAGAACAAATCGTTCAAAATCTCAGCCAAATTGCTAGGAAATAGCGCCCTCTAGAGAATCGAGAAGTTAAATCGAGAGATCGGTTTATGTATGAGCTTTATCCGGTTATATGCCGATACGGAATATGCTTAATAAAATGGTCGCTGGTTACAAGAGAAATAATTATTCAAAATCTCAGCCAAATCGCAAAATAATAGCGCCCTCTATGTGCTCAAAAAATCGGGAAACCGTTCTATATGGGACCTATATCCAGGTTTGGACCGATACGGAATATGCGTAGCAAAGCTGTTGAAGATTACAATAGCAAAACTCATTCAAAATCTTAGTCAAATTGCAAAATAATAGCGCCCTCTTGAGGCTTAAGAAGTAAAATCGGTAGATCGGTTTATATTGGAGCTATATTCGGTTATAGATCGGTACGGAACATGCTTAATACAGCTGTTGCATGTAACAAGGGATATACAATCGCAGCCAAATTACAAAAAAAAGCGCGTCTATAGGCTCAAGTAGTATAATGGATAGATCGGTTATGTATGAGCTCTATCCGGTTAAAGGCCACTACGGAACAAGCTAAATACAGCTGTTGCAGGTTACAAGATTAATAATCTTTGAAAATCTAAGCCAAATCCCAAAAGTATAGCGCCCTCTATAGGTCCAAGAAGTAACATCGAGAGATCGGTTTATATGGGAGCTATATCAGGTTATGGACCGATTCAGATCATATTTGACATGTATGTTAGAGGTTATAGAAAGTCACATATCAAAATTTCGGTCAAAGCATAATCGGGTGATCGTTTTATATGGCAGCTATATCAGGTTATGAGCCGATTTAGACCATATTTGACACGTATGTTACAGGTCATTGATAGAATGGGGCGGTATACTAATCATTCATTTGATTGATTAGTATAATAAATATAGACCTGCGACCCTATAAAGTGGTTCTATTTGGAACCAAAGTGAGGTGAGTTAAAACCTGGCTACGGGCCTGGCTTCCATATAAAGTGGTCCTTTAACTGGAATTCTTAAGCCCCTAGAAACTGCACGTATTATCCTATTGGGTTGAAACTTTGGGCGTAGTGTCCCGTTACCAACGACCGTTCCAAGTATGGTACTAATCGGTGTATATCCTGATATAGCCCAAATACTTCTTATTAGTGTAGGTCGGTTGGGATTGTATATGGGCCATATCGGTCCATATATTGATATATCTGCCATATAATTCGATCCGGGATCTTGACTTCTTAAGCCTCTAGAGGTCGCAATTCTTATCCGATTTGGCTGAAATTTGGCATGACGCGTTTCGTTATGACTTCCCACAACTAAGGTAAGTATGGTGGAAATTAGTCAATAACCTAATATAGCTGTCATATGAACCGATCTGGGGTCTTGACTTCTTGAGCCTCTAGAGGACGTAATTCCTATCCGATTTGGTTGAAAGTTGGCACGATGATTTGTGATGACTTCCAACAACTGCGTTTAGTATGGTTCAAATAGGTCCATAACCTGATACAGCTGTCATATAAACCGATCTGGGATATTGACGTCTTGAGCCTCTAGAGGGCGTAATTATTATCCGATTTTGCTGAAATTTGGCACGACGTGTTTTTTTATGACTTCCAACAACTTTGCTAAGTATAGTTCAAATCAATCCATAACCTGATATAGCTGCCATATAAACCGATCTGGTATCTTGACTTCTTGAGTCTCTAGAGGGCGTAATTATTATCCGATTTGTCTGAAATTTTGTACAACGGTTTCTCCCATGACCTTCAACATATGTGCAAAATATGGTCTGAATCGGTTTATAGTTTGATTCAGCTCCCATATAAACCCATTTCCCTTTATTATTTCTTGATCTTCTAGAGGGCGCAATTCCTATTCGATTTGCCTGAAATTTGGCATGACGTGTTTCTTTATGACTTGCAATAACTGTACTAAGTATGGTTTAAATCGGTCCATAACCTGATATAGCTGTCATATAAACCGATCTGAGATTTTGTTTTAATTACAATAGTGATTGAAAGTTTTGAAGTTTTCAATTAAAAAATTATGGATTCAATAATTTTTTTAATTGTATCAATTAAAAAATTAATTGGAAATTTCAAAAATTGTCAATCATATTTTTAATTGAATATGCAAGTTTTTTAATTTTCAATTACACTTTTCAAAAAATGTCATTATCATTATCAATTATCATTTTCGTGATTTAAGCAGTTTCAATTAAAAAACTAATTGGATCAATTAATTACGTGATTGAAACCAATTTTTATTTTTCTGTATAGTGTTCTGTGACGATTTCTAACAATTATGGTCCGAATCGAGGAAGGCCAGAAGGTACCATGTCCGCCTTATGCCGCCGAATGCCTGAGTTCATATCCCAGCATGAACATCAGAAAAAATTTTCAGCGGTGATTATCCCCTTACTAATGCTGGCTACATTTGTGAGGTAGCCTGCCATGTTAAAACTTCTCTACCGAGTGTGCCGTTCGAACTCGGCATAGAAAAGGAGACTCCTCATAATTCAGCTTAAATTTGAATCAAACAGTACTCATTGACATGTGAGAAGTTTGCGCCTGTTTCTTAATGGAATGTTCATGAGATATTTTGTAGTAATATGGTCGAAATCGATGCATAGTCTGATATAGCTCTCATATGAACCTATCTCCCGAGATGACATCTTAAGCCCTGAGAACCGCAATTGTTTTCCGATTTTGCTGAAATTTTGCACGTAGAGTGTTTTTTATGACTTCCAACCTCCATGGTTGGTACTATCTAAATCTCCCTAATAGCCCTCTACGGACCCCAGTAGCTTTAATTTTCATTCATTTCATTCATTCATTGGCGGGGCCAAGTTTCGGCCCCGCCAATCTTAACACGTTTTTACTGGTTTTTCTTGCCGAAGCCTTCTTTTCTCTTCGCTTACCTGTATTATCCAGGTGTACAGTTACCTCAGCATTTTCTATAGCATAATCATCAGCATAACGGCCATCTTCCATGAAAACTTGCATGGAACTGGAGAAGTTGTGGGGAAAATAAATGTAACCCAAAGTATTGGCTTTCTTGGCCTCGCGATGAGCCTCCTCCAAACTTGAATGGAAAATCTAAAGAAAAACAAATTTACTTTCTTTGCTTAAAACTCTTCAAATTCCTTACTTACCTTATTCAAATGATCCGCACCATCAAGACCGGTTATATAGCGACAAGATAACATTCTAAAATTGCAAGTATCATTGCCAGGCATAACAGTTTTTAGATTTTCTTCATAGCAGGTATGCCAGTTTGGAACTTCCTCATTCACAATACCCAATTTCAAATTTGTGGGAGTTTTGCCTACCGCCACATAGAAGCAGGATAATTGTATTATGGGAAATAATAACATGAAGATAATGCCTCTAAGGAAAGCAAAAAAAAAATTGGCAATTGTGAGTTGTTCAAGAAAAATACCCTCAAAACTTACGAAGGTTGGCGGAAAAGTTGTACAAAATTTTTCGTCATTAAGGCTTTTATGCGTCCCTTGGTGGTAAATAGGAATTTTTTACTATTATCATTTTCCTCATCAACGATTTGGGAATTATGCTTCTCGCTCAAAGACTTTTCACTGGCCTGTGTAATGGTGGAGGAGTCAATAACTTCTATGCCATTGCATATAGCATTTGAGGCGTGTTGTTGCTGTGATGGCAATGGCACCATGCCAGCCTCAATGACATCATTGTCACCCTGTTTTTGGCTTAGTATCAGAAAGGCATCTTCAATGGAATTCACTTGAAAGCGCAACATTATATTATCGGGAGTATCCTCCGCCAATAGCACGCCCTTACGCATAAGACCAATCTGTGGGAAGGACAGAGAGCAGCATTCTTAGAGTCTGTGTTTAGCTAAATTTAAGTTGACTTACCTTATTTGCTTGCTTTGCCTCTTCGATGTAATGCGTTGTTATAATCACAGCCATTTTACTATTTTTCGTTGTCTCCACTAGAAATTCCCATATTCTGAAAAACAACAACGAAAACACAAAAATATGCCATAAAATTTCTCATTATTTAAATTATACAGAATTGACTTTTAATGTGCTAATTAAAACATTTGCTTTGATTTATTTGCAGGTAAATATGGCATTTTACTGTTCACACCCCATCATGTCGATTTATGGTAAGATTTAATTAGGATTTATACAAAACAATTTGTGAGGGTATTGCTAACGAGGGCCATTGACGGCAGTTGATCAATGAAAGCTACGGTAGATGGTAACAATAGGAGTTTTTGAAATTACAACCCTCCGTGTCAGTCTACAATCAGACTCTCTTGGACATTTGAGTCCATTGTGAGTCTGATTGCGTGCTAGACACATACCCAGAAAATGGAACTTTCTCTCCTCTCAAGCAGCCAGGTGCCACTGTGGGTACGAACACTGTGCAAAAAGTTTCGCGAATATTGAATTTTAGGGTGCTTAAATGTGGATACAGTAAGCCTCATAGGGATGACTTGTCCATCTCTGTAGATCTACAGAATACGAGTCTTAGTAAGTTTTGGGGGGTAAACCCTCCTTTCCACCTCACGCAAAATAATTCAAAGCGGATCTATGCAACGATGAGTTTAAGTGTCAACCAGTGGTCCTGCGCATCATAAATCAGTGAGCTTGAAGGATTTCATAGCGCCCCTGTCAAAACCATCCAAACTTGTTTACACATCTGAGATACGTCTTTAAGTTCACTCAGATAGTTTGATAAAAATCGCTTTCGCAAGAAAGAGAACCTGAGTCCCTGTAGATTTGGATTGCTCGATCGCACAGTGGGGGAAAAAAATAGTAAAAAATATGCCATTTGACAACCGGTAGAGAGATTACTAACTGAAATGGTTTAAACTAAGGTGTTATCGCGATCATGCGCAAAACTTCAAGGCCATAGGTGGTCCGGGCACCTTTTGGCAGGCCCCTAAATTTGGTCACTTCGAAATTTCGCAACATTGTTCTGGCCACCAAATCATCATTTGAGGTCCGATTTTCAAAATTCTCCAATTTGTATCCATTATGCTTTGTTTGCCTATAAAGAAATACCAGGCAGGGAACTTGACAATTAACCATGGTGGAGGGTATATAAGATTCGGCCCGGCCGAACTTGCAGTTGTTTTTTTTTTGTTTTAGCATCCACATGTATCATTGTGTGGACTTTATCTAATTCCCACTTCAAGTTTACAGTTAAAATTCAAAATTCTTTTTTTTTTTTTGCTGGATAGTGCTAAAAAATCCCTACGCTTGAGGTATATCATATCTTCACTGGTTTCGAGGATAAAGAAGTTTTAGTTATTATTTGTTGAAATTTTGGCCGAGATTGGCTTCGTATTTGCAATTTACATTATTCGAATTTTTGACAAAATTTACAACGACTTTGAAGTAAAAAGTAAAAGCATGCTAAGTACGGCCGGGCCGAATCTTGTATACCCTCCACCATGGATCGCATTCGTCAAGTTCTTTGAATGACTTTTTCAAATAGAAAAAACCCCAGTCGTAGAAAAACACCACCTCCGAAATTTCAGGCAAATCGAGTTATAATTGCGCCCTCCAAAGACTCAAAAAGTCAAAATGGGAGATCGGTTTATATGGCAGCTATAACAGGTTATATACCGATTTAAACCATACTTGCAACTGTTGTTGGAAGTCATGCCAAAACGACATATGCAAAATTTTAATCATATTGGATAAGAATTGCGCCCTTTAGACGCCCAATAAGTGTAACCGGGCGATCGGTTTATATTGCCGCTATATCAGGATATGGACTGATTTAGACCATACTTGACACTGTTGTTGGAAGTCAAAATAAAACACTTTATGCAAAATTTCTAAATCGGATAAGAATTGCGCCCTCTAGAAGATCAAAAAGTTGCGACCCAAGATCGGGTTTTATGGCAGCTATTCGGTTGCCCCAAAAGTAATTGCGGATTTTTCATATAGTCGGCGTTGACAAATTTTTTCACAGCTCGTGACTCTGTAATTGCATTCTTTCTTCTGTCAGTTATCAGCTGTTACTTTTAGCTTGCTTTAGAAAATAAGTGTAAAAAAAGTATATTTGATTAAAGTTCATTCTAAGTTTTATTAAAAATGCATTTACTTTCTTTTAAAAAATCCGCAATTACTTTTTGGGCAACCAATATATCAGGTTATGGTCCGCTTTGAATCATAGTTAGCACAGTTGTTGGAAGTCGTAACGAAACTTGTCATGGAAAATTTCAGCCAAATCTGATGAAAATTGCGCCCTCTAGAGGCTCAAGAAGTCTAATCGGGAGATCGGTTTATAAGGCCGCTATATCAGGTTATGAACTGATTTAGACAATACTTGGCACAGCTGTTGGGAGTCATACCAGAACACTCCATGCAAAATTTCAGCCTAATCGGAGAAGTATTGCGTCCTCTAGAAGCTCTATGGCAGCTATATCAGTGATACCAGAACAAAAATGCAAATTTTGCCCATGAACATTCCACTAAGGAACAGGGGCAACCTTCTCACATATCAATGAGTGCAGTCCGATTCAAGTTTAAGCTCAATGATAAGGGGCCTCCTAGAAGCTCAAGAAGTCTAATCGGGAGATCGGTTTATAAGGCGGCTATATCAGGTTATGAACTGATTTAGACTATAATTGGCACAGTTATTGGGAGTCATACCAGAGCACTCCATGCAAAATTATAGCCAAATCGGAGAAGTATTGCGTCCTCTAGAAGCTCTATGGCAGCTATATCAGTGATACCAGAACAAAAATGCAAATTTTGCCCATGAACATTCCACTAAGGAACAGGGGCAACCTTTTCACATATCAATGAGTGCAGTCCGATTCAAGTTTAAGCTCAATGATAAGGGGCCTCCTTTTTATAGCCGAGTCCGAACGGCGTGCCGTAATGTGACACCTCTTTGGAGAGAATTTTTACATGGCATATAAAAGTTCATTCTAAGTTTTATTAAAAATGCATTTACTTTCTTTTAAAAAATCCGCAATTACTTTTTAGGCAACCCAATATATGGCATAGTACCTCACAAATGTTGCCAGCAATAGGAGGGGAAAACCACCGCTGAAAATTTTTTCTGATGGTCTCGCCAGGATTCGAATCCAGGCGTTTAGCGTCATAGGCGGACATGCTAACTACTGCGCTGCGATGGCCTCCAGAACACTCCATGCAAAATTACAGCCAAATCGGATAAGAAGTGCGCCCTCTACAAGCTCTAGAATTCAAGGTCGAAGGTCGGTTTATATGGCAGCTATATCCGGTTATCAACCGATTGGCACAGTTGTCGGAAGTGATACCAAAACACCATGTGCAAAATTTTAGCCAAATCGGCTAGAAGCTGTACAAGTCAAGACCCAAAATCGGTTTATATGACAGCTATATGAAAACATGGACCGAATTGGCCCATTTACAATCCATTTACGAAGGTCATCCTAGCGCTGAGGTTAGCATGTCCGCCTAGGACGCTGAACGCCTGGTTTCGAATCTTAGCGAGACCATCAGAAAAAATTTTCGACGGTGGTTTTCCCCTCCTAATGGTGGCAACATTTGTGAGGTACTATGCTATGTAAAATTTTTCTTCAAAGAGGTGTCGCACTGCGGCACGCCGTTCCGACTCGGCTATAAAAAGGAGGCCCCTATCATTGAGCTTAAAACTTAAATCGGACTGCACTCGTTGGCCCTGTTCCTTAGTGGAATGTCCATGGGCAAAATTTGCAATTTTACAATCCTCTTTACTCCTCCATCCTGTCCTCCACCATAGGATGGTATAAAAATGTGAAAAAATTATTTTTAAAGTGCTTTAACCATTTCAAATTTCAAAGAGTTATCTCTATCCGTTCTCCAATGGCATATTTATACCCTACACCACTACTGTGGTACAGGGTATTATAGCTTAGTGAATTAGTTTGTAACACCCAAAAGGAAGATCGACTCAGAATCACTTTCTGATTCGATTTAGCTATGTCCGTCTGTCAGTCCGTATGTTCGTCTGTTTGCCTGTCTGTCCATGTTAATTTGTGTACAAACTACAGGTCGCAATTTTTATCCGATTGTTGGTGTTTTTCCGCCTAAAGACAAAGTCTATTCAAATTGGTAAAAATCGGTTCAGATTTGGATAAAGCTCCCATATAAAGGGTGATTTTTTTGAGGTTAGGATTTTCATGCATTAGTATTTGACAGATCACGTGGGATTTCAGACATGGTGTCAAAGAGAAAGATGCTCAGTATGCTTTGACATTTCATCATGAATAGACTTACTAACGAGCAACGCTTGCAAATCATTGAATTTTATTACCAAAATCAGTGTTCGGTTCGAAATGTGTTCATTCACCGTAACGTTGCGTCCAACAGCATCTTTGAAAAAATACGGTCCAATGATTCCACCAGCGTACAAACCACACCAAACAGTGCATTTTTCGGGATGCATGGGCAGTTCTTGAACGGCTTCTGGTTGCTCTTCACTCCAAATGCGGCAATTTTGCTTATTTACGTAGCCATTCAACCAGAAATGAGCCTCATCGCTGAACGGTGAATGAACACATTTCGAACCGAACACTGATTTTGGTAATAAAATTCAATGATTTGCAAGCGTTGCTCGTTAGTAAGTCTATTCATGATGAAATGTCAAAGCATACTGAGCATCTTTCTCTTTGACACCATGTCTGAAATCCCACGTGATCTGTCAAATACTAATGCATGAAAATCCTAACCTCAAAAAAATCACCCTTTATATATATTCGTCCGATTTGCAGTAATACTGCAATAAAATTGTCGTTTGTTACCCGATTCTCTCGAAATTTGGCTGGAAGGATTTTCCAATGACTCTCGACCTTACTGATTATTTTCATGGATATCGGTTCAGATTTAGATATAGCTCTCATATATATATATATCATCCGATTTTTACTTCTAGAGTCACAGCAAGTGCATTTATTGATCCATCTTGCCAAAAAAATTTTGCAAAACGCTTTCCTCGACAACGTTTACAGTATCTGCGAAGTTTGCTGAAATCGGTTCAGATTTTGGTATTGCTGTCATATATATGTTTGTCCGATTTAGAGAAATATTGCAAGAAAGTGCTCATTTTTTAACCGATTCTCTCGAAATTTGGCTGGAAGGATTTTCTAATGACTTTCGACATTACTGATGATTTTCATGGATATCGGTTCAGATTTAGATATAGCTCTCATATATATATATCATCCGATTTTCACTTCTAGAGTCACAGCAAGCGCATTTATTGATCCATCTTGCCATAAAAATTTTGCAGCACGCTTTCCTCGACGACTTTTACAGTATCTGAGAAGTTTGCTGAAATCGGTTCAGATTTTGGTATAGCTGCCATATATATGTTTGTCCGATTTTGAGAAATATTGCAAGAAAGTGCTCATTTTTTAACCGGTTCTCTCGAAATTTTGCCGGAAGGATTTTCTTATGACTCTCGATATCTGGTGAATTTCATCGAAATCGGCCCAAATTTAGATATAGCTGTCATATATGTATTGGGTTGCCCAAAAAGTAATTGCGGATTTTTTAAAATAAAGCAAATTCATTTTTAATAAAACTTAGAATGAACTTTAATCAAATATACTTTTTTTACACTTTTTTTCTAAAGCAAGCTAAAAGTAACAGCTGATAACTGACAGAAGAAAGAATGCAATTACAGAGTCACAAGCTGTGAAACGATTTGTCAACGCCGACTATATGAAAAATCCGCAATTACAATACTTTTTGGGCAAACCAATATATAGAGCCACTGCAAGCGCATTGTTTGACCAATCTTGCCGAAATTTTGCACAACGCTTTCCTCAACGACTACCACATTATCTGAGAAGTTTGCTCGAAATAGGTTCAGAATTAGATATAGCTCACATATATATGATCGCCAGATTTTGGGTTATTTGCCATAATGTTGTCATTTTTCAACCGTAGTTATTTCAGTTTGAACATATTTGTTCGCCGAGGTCCATCAATATTGGTTTAGAATTGGCTTTAGCTCCCACATTGTATTTATAGCGTAGGTGTAGGGTATTATACAGTCGGCACCGCCCGACTTTTGTCCTTCCTTACTGGTTTTTAATAGATTTTTTCGATTTCCTCACACTGTGGATGGTCTTTTTCTCAAACTTGTGGCCACAATTCGAAGAACGTGTTTTATAAGGCCAATAGCTCCTTCGTTCTCCAGCTTTAGGCCAACGTGTTCTGTCTGCCATTCATCTACAGAATGCCATCTCTCCACCGACTCCTCTCTACGTACAATATTCAGTAGTTCGACAAATGGCACACATGAGAGACCGGGGGCAAGATTCCTTGCATTGGACAAACCCTTTCAGAAATATTCGTCCGCCTTCTCTTTTCTAGGATTGCCATCATGTCCTGCAACCCAAATCAGTGATATGTCATGAGTCGGGGATTCATCATTTAGGGATTCCAAGCATTACGCCAAGCACTCTGCCCCCAATCCAAGGCCTTGAACGCAACAATACAAATGCAGTAAGCCCCTTACTGGGGGTTTTTCAGGCTATAGTAATGGCACTGATTTCTACTATGGTCTCCAACATTCAGTTCAATTATGGTCCGAATCGGACCATAACTTGCTATGGTTATGCATAGCAAGTTGTATCCATTATGCTTTGTTTGCCTATAAAGAAATACCAGGCAGGGAACTTGACAATGTGATCCATGCTGGAGGGTATATAAGTATCGGCCCGGCCTAACTTGCAGGTTTTTTTTTTTTTTGGTTTTGTTTGGCCTCTTCTGAATAAAATCGGTCCAAAATTAGATATAGCATCCACATGTATCATTGTGTGGACTTTCTCTAATTCCCACTTCAAGTTAAGGGTATTATAAAGTCGGCTCTGACCGACTTTTGCCTTCCCTTACTGGTATAACTTACTTCTCTCTTAGCATTGGATCCAGACCCACTGTCGGTTCATCCAATATCAATAGCTCAGGATCGTGTATCATGGCACAGGCAAATGAGACACGTCTTGCTTGACCACCACTGCATTTTTTGACCAATTGATTGGCTTGGGGCAATTGTAGCAAATCACGTAAAATTTTGAATTTGTCACGTATTTTATCATCTTTCATGCCATAAATGCGTCCAAAATAGTAGATAATTTCTTTGACAGTCATTTCCTCTACCAAGGCAATTTCCTATGCAAAAAAAGGAAAAGGAAACAACATTAAGACAGCCAAGTGATATACTTTAAAAGTATAAACACTTACCTGGGGCATATAACCTATTCTAGAGCCAGGTACGCCACTGCCTGGCAAACCGGGTTTCATGCCCAAGACGCGAACATCACCGCTATTAAATTGCCTTTGGCCCACAATACATGACAACAGAGTGGTTTTCCCACAACCTGAGGCTCCCAGTAGACCATAGCTGAAAAGAGAAAGAGTAGAAGTTTTTGAATTTTTTTTGGAGTATTAATTTTAAGTCCATTCACGTTTTTTCTTGAGGCTGCTGAAATGTTTTGAAGTAAATAATTGTTAAGTTTTAGCAAAAGATTTTTTTGTTTACTTTCTGGTCTCAACATGTTTTTTTGTTTTTATTTTTTTTTCTGTAGAGATAATTTTTAAAATTCTACTCACATGGATCCACGCTCCACGTTCATATTCAAATAGTTGAGTATGATTTTGGGCTTTGATTTGCTGCCATAATATTTATAGCCATTTCGAACTTCCACTGCATCGCCCATGGTGGTCTAGGGTGAAATCGTCTGTGCTGGAATAGTACAACCAAAGTCTCCAGTTGTTGTTTGTGAATGTGGCCCAACTAAGCCTCCCCCTCTGCGCTTGTCGCACACCCCTTATCCGTTTCTTTTGAAATCCTTTTGCACAAACTTATTCCGTTTCAAAATTTCTTGAGTAAGACCTGAAGTCCTCTTTACCCACTAGTATGCCTTAAATTGAGTTTAGATGTTTGGCTTCTTGTACATTGGATTTTTGTTGATTTTTTATTTTTAGCTGCGAAAACGTCCGTCCGTCTGCCTGCCGTTTTCTTTTGTTAGCTTCAATCTAGATTTTGGGTCTTCAACTGCCAGATGTTTGAAACTGCTCTTCTATATCTGACTAATTGTAGTTGTTGTCTCTCCTTAAGCTTCACACTCCTCGCTTCGGTGTTGATGTTTTTAAGCACCTGATGTTATTCGCGAGAAGCTATATAATTTTTTTTTTTGCGAAATAAATTAAAGCAAAGTAAAGAAATGAGTTATGGGGAAAATTGTTTAAAATTCATAAACAGATAGAAAAAACACACACTTCAAAGACAATTTGAGGCATTCTTAAATGTGCGCTGGTAGCATGTGATTGCTTATTGTTATCATTGTTAAACACACTCGTGAAAGGAAAAGCAATTCTTTATGTCGAATGGCTAATTTATGCCATGTTTTGCAAAGGTTTTTGTTTTGTGCGAACACCAAACAGTGGAATGAGAAAGCATAACAAAATGTTAAAAAACTTATTAAAAAAAAACAACCAAAAATGTTGGAAAATTACAAATTATTTTTCCAAATTTCTTAAAGAAAAAACTTAAAAACTTTGATAAAAGTCACCCGACGGCAAGGAAAAAATGCATTGTAAAAAAAAAAACAATATATTTAAAAAAAAAAAATAAATAAATAAATAAAAATTATATAACATTGCCTTCAAAATTTTTTTCCATATTTCTTAAAGAAAAACTTTGATAAAAGTCACCCGACGGCAAGGAAAAGATGCATTGTGAAAAAAATAATACATTTAAAAAAAAATAAATAAATAAATAAAAATTATATAACATTCCCTTCAAAAATTAAATTAAATAAAAGTTTTATCAAAAATAAAATTTTGAAAAAAAATCAAAATAAAAAATTTTTTTTTTGACAAAATTGTCACAAAAAGAAACTCTTATAAATAACAAGTAAAGGCCTGCTAAGTTCGGCCGGGCCGAATTTTATATACCCTCCACCATGGATCGCATTTGTCGAGTTCTTTTCCCGGCATCTCTTCTTAGTCAAAAAAGGATATAAGAAAAGATTTGCTCTGCTATTAGAGCGATATCAAGATATGGTCCGGTTTGGACCACAATAAAATTATATGTTGGAGCCCTGTGTAAAATGTCAGCCAATTCGAATAAGATTTGCGCCCCTTGGGGGCTCAAGAAGTAAAATAGAGAGATCGATTTATATGGGAGCTGTATCGGGCTATAGACCGATTCACATCATAATAAAGAAGTTGTTGATGGTCATGAGAGGATCCGTCGTACAAAATTTCAGGCAAATCGGATAATAATTGCAACCTCTAGAGGATCAAGAAGTCAAGATCCCAGATCGGTTTATATGGCAGCTATATCGGGTTATGAACCGATTTGAACCTTATTTAATACTGTCGTTGAAAGTAAGAATAAAATACGTCATGCAAAATTTCAGCCAAATCTTCCTATCCGATTTGGCGCCCTCTAGAAGCTCAAGAAGTCAAGTCCCCAGATCTGTTTATATGGCAGCTATATCAGGCTATGAATCTATTTGAATCATACTTGACACAGTTGTTGGAAGTCGTAACAAAATACTGCAAAAATTCATTCCAATCGGTTAAGAATTGCGCACTCTAGAGGCCTAAGAAGTCAAGTCCCCAGATCTGTTTATATGACAGCTATATCAGGCTATGAACCGATTTGAACCGTACTTGGCACAGTTGTTGGATATCATAAAAAAACACGTCGTGCAAAATTTCATTCCTATCGGACAAGAATTGCGCACTCTAGAGGCTCAAGAAGTCAAGACCCAAGATCGGTTTATATGGCAGCTATATCAAAACATAGACCGATATGGCCCATTTACAATACCAACCGACCTACACTAATAAGAAATATTTGTGCAAAATTTCAAGCGGCTAGCTTTACTCCTTCGGAAGTTAGCGTGCTGTCGACAGACAGACGGACGGACGGACAAACGGACGGACGGACGGACACACGGACGGATATGGCTAGATCGACGACGATCAAGAATATATATACTTTTTGGGGTTTCAGACGAATATTTCGATTAGTTACAAACAGAATGATTAGTTATACCCCCCATCCTATGGTGGAGGGTATAAAAATAAATTTGTGTTTGTTTGTATGTTTGTGTGTCCCTTATAGACTCAGGAACGGCTGAACCGATTTTCTTGACATTTTCACAGATGGTGCATTTTTTGATATCTGAAGGGGGAGCGGACCCTTCCCCTTAACCTAATTTTCAGAAACGCCAGATCTTGGAGATGGATGGTGTGATTTAAGCGAAATTTTGTGTGCTCTCATATAGTACCCTAAAAATAAAAATTTGGTATCCAAATTTCGGGTGGTGTACTTAAGGGGGCCGTCCCACCCTAAAACCTAGCAAACATATATTTACACCTATCACGACAATATGGGACTCAAATGAAAGGTATTTAGGATTAGAAAACGTATCTTACATCCAATTGTCGGACCAAGTGCTAGGGGGACCACCTCAACCCCCAAAACACCCCTAAATCGGACATATTTACCGACCATGGCAATATGGGACTCAAAAGATAGGTATTTGCGAGTAGAATACAAATCTGATATCCAAATGTGGGACCACGTTTCTGGGGGTCCACCCCTTCCCAAAACACCCCCCAAACAGGACTTATTTACTGACCATGGAAATATGGGGCTTAAATAAAAGGTATTTGAGTGTAGAATTTAAATCTGATATCCAAATATGGAGGTCAGTGTTTGGGGGGCGGCCTCTCCCCAAAAACCTCCCCCAAAGGGGACACATTTACGACCATAGCAATATGTGGCTCAAATGAAAGGTCTTTGGGAGCAAAGTACGAATCTGATATCAATATTCTGGAAAAGTGTCTATGGGGCCACCCCACCCCCACAACACCACCCAAATAGGAAGAAGTTGCTGACTATTGCAATATGAGGCTCAAATAAGAGGGTTTTTAGAACACGAATCCGATATATATTTTCAAGGCCAACTCACTGAGTGGCCGCCCATGCCCCAAAACACCCCCCAAGCCGGTCATATTTGCCGACTATGGAAATATAGGGCTCAAATTAAAGGTATTTGGGAGAAGACCACGTATCTGATATCAACATTAGGAACTAACCGTATAGGGGACGTCCCACCACCATGACAACCCCCAAATAGAACGTATTTGCTCACTAAATACTTATAGTTTTTAGGGACAATACCCCAAACCGGACATATTTGCTGACTTTTGCAATAAGCAGTTTCAATGAGATTAGAAAACGAATTTGATATCCAATTTTGAGGCCAATGGCAATATGGGGTTTAAATAAATCATATATGAGAATGGAGCAAGTTGCTTACATATTTTCTGGGCTTAGTGTTTGGGGGACCACCCCAATCCCCAAAATACCCCTAAATCGGGCATATTTACCGACCATGCCAATTTGGAGCTAAAATGAAAGGTATTGGGGGGTAGAGCAAGAATTGATACCCACTTTCGGGACCAATTTTCTGGGGGTCTACCCCTTTCCCAAAATACCCCACAAACAGCAATTTTTTACTGACCATCACAATATGGGGCTCAAAGAAAGGTATTTGGGAGTAGAATACGAATTTGGAATCCAAATGTAGGACCTTGCATTCAGGACATCACCTCTTCCCCAGAACACCCCCCAAAGGGTAAAAAATGTTCGACCATGCCAATATATGGCTCAAATGAAAGGTACTTGAGATTAGAAATCGAATTTGATAACTTATTTTGGGGCCATGTGTTTGGGGGACGCCTCATCGTGTAAACTTCCCTAAACCAATGGCAAAATGGGGTTTAAATAAATGGTATTTGAAAGAAGAGCACGTTGCTGATATTTTTTCAGGGCCAAGTGTCTGGGACCACCTCACCCTCCGAAAACACCCCTAGATCAGATATCATGAGAAAATCGGTCTGAAATAAAGTATTTTAAGAATACTTATATTGTTAAACTGTTAGTCAAGCGATGTACTATTTTCGTAGCATGGTATTTCACTAAAAGCTCTTTAATGGTCGAAAATAAATATTCCAAGGAAACTTTTGTTCCATATAAAGTAAAAGAAGGCGCAGCGCAGCGGGCCTGGGTCTGCTAGTGTTACATAATTATACCCTATACCACTACTGTGGTACTGGTTATTACAGGTTAGCACAGGTTGGGTTGAAAAGAGGGTGCAGATATTAAACCGCCCCATGCCACCATATACATACACCTTAGCCAGTTATCGGCTTGATGTGCGCTCTAAAAACTATAAAGTAACCTCTTAAAAGAAAAATTTAAGTTAGGAATTCCGTGCTACTTACAAAATCGTTAATTGTTTTCAATACCACTCCCCTAAGTTGGTTCATGTCTGGAATTGTGTCTCCACCTAAGTGCCGGTATCTGTTAGACGCGAAAGCCGGACAATGACAAAGGAAATGCTCCAACGTCTCATCATTTTCCCCGCATGCCAACACTTGACGCACCGATTTAAGTGAGCTCGTAGTCCTATGCGTCCCGTTATGACACCAATATCTATACCGACCTTCTTCTTGCTTCCTTTCGGTAATACGCTCGTCTTCTCACGATGTGGATCCCCCCATAGGATTTTCGCCGTCATACCGACCTTTTCACTGTTCCACAATGTTGCATGCACATTCGTCACCCACTCCCTTAACTCGGACTGCGTCGACTCGAAAGGCTTCGGGTTAACCAAGTTTATTGACGGCAGTGCTCTGGCCTTCACCGCCAAATCGTCTGCCCTTTCATTTCCCCTTACTCCCTTATGGCCCGGCACCCAAACGATGCAGATTTTGCCATCCTCAGAGAAGGCGTTAATCTACTTCTTACACTGCAAGACTGTTCGTGACCTTACCGTCCTGGTTGTTATTGCCCTTATGGCAATTTTACTGTCGGTAAAGATGCTCACAATCGACGTCCTGGCGTTAGCACCACACCACTTAAGGCATTCTGTGATCGCCCGGATCTCCACCAGCGGGATCGTATTATGGTCAGGCAGTCTAAAACAGATCTCAGTCCCTGGATTCTCAATGTAGACCCCCAGGCCCACTCTGTCCTCTAGCTTTGATGCATCCGCGTAACATGATCTTCCAGGAAACCTCTTCCCTTCCTTCCAGGTTTCCTATCGTCGCCTCGATTATACCGCGATGGTATGAGCTGCTCCCATCCTCAATCCATTCTCCCATATTGCCCATCATCGGGCTTAGAGTTGGAAATCGATATTTCGAAGTTTTACAAACGAATGACAAAATTTATATTCCCCTGATCTTCGATGGCAAACATTTTGGAATTTCCAACTTTCTTTTTTTCTTCCACTGTCTTCAGCATAAGTCACAAGGCAATGCTATTTGATATTCTCAATTGTGAGTTTTCTTGAAGAATATGTATTTTATAGAAATGTCATTAACTCGTATATGGCTAAACGGTAGACGACATGTCATTAGAATTCCTACCTCATAGGCAACTTTTTGCGCTTTTGTTGTTGATGCAAAAAGCTGACGATTTTATATGCGAGTAACACATAATTTCCACACTTCTCCAATTCTCGTTTTATTCAACTGAACGTTTTTTTGGAGGGGGAAATGGCGTGTCAATGTTTTGATACAAGGCACAGTGGAGAAAAATAAAAACAGAAATGCAAGGTACTGTAGGAAATTTAGAAAAAAAAAACTATAGAAATTATTGACAAAAGTTTGTTTTTAGACAAAATTGATTGAAAATTTAGGAAATTTAGGAAATTTAGTTGAAGTTTTATTTCTGTGCAAAGTATATTGTTAAACATTATTTTATAAGAAAAAAATATAATTTTACAAAAAAAAAAATTATTTTTTCTTTTTTTTATATCTTTTTTTATATATCTGTCGGTAAGAAATTTTGTCAAAATTTTATTTCGGTACAAAATTTTGCCAAATTTTTTTTCGCGAATTTTGGTGTCTTATTAGCAGTCTTACGATGACTTATCAAACTGAAAAGCGATGACTTATCCTCCAAGTCGACCGTTTTATAAACAAAATTTTTTACAAAGAGTTTGTAACATTGGCGCCCGAGCAGAGACACGCAGTCTTTAGCTATTTTGGTCTGCCAACGTTGCCAAAGTTTTTTGTGCATTCGGCAAACCCCATTGACATTTTAAATACGTCTTCGTACCCTCTCCATTCAGTACAAAACCCATAACTAGGGCTGATGAACACAAGGAAAAAAAAACAAAAGTGATACTAGTGAACAACTTAACCATGATTAGAATTTTATTCATAAAAAAATTCTAAAAATTTTATTGTAAAGAAAATTTTCAAAAATTTTATTGTATAGAAAATTTTCTGAAAATTTTATTGTATAGAAAATTTTCAAAAACTTTATTTTATAGAAAATTTTATTTTATAGAAAATTTTCTGAAAATTTTATTTTATAGAAAATTTTCTGAAAATTTTATTTTATAGAAAATTTTCTGAAAATTTTATTTTATAGAACATTTTGTCAAAATTTTATTTCGGTACGAAATTTTGTCAGTGGTATTTGCGAATTGTGACCTCTTTGTTCTCTTACGTTTTCAAAAAAATAACTGAAAAGCGATTACTTTTCGAACTCCTCCACTTTAAATGACTCAACCCTTTTATAAACAAAAGATGTTGACAAAGAAGTTGTAGCATTGGCGCCCGAGCAGAGACACGCAGCCCTTAGCTATTTTGGTTGGCCAACGTTATAAAAGTTTTTTGTGCATGCGGCGAATTCCATTGACGTTTAAAAGAAGTCTCTGTACTCTCTCCATTCTGTAGAAAAGCCATATCTAGGGGTGAAGGACACAAGGAAAAAAAACATGGCGGCACGCACTGATCACGTCCTTAACCAGGATTAGAATTTTATTCCTAAATATTTTGTAAAAATTTTATTTTATACAAAATTTTTCTCAAAGTTTTATTTTATAGAAAATTTTCTCAAATTTTATTTCGGTACGAAATTTTGTCAGTTTTTTTTTTGCGAACTATGACGTCTTTGTTCTCTTACGTTTTCAAAAAAATATCTGAAAAGCGATTACTTTTCGAACTCCTCCACTTTAAATGAGTCAAACCTTTTATAAACAAAAGATGTTGACAAAAAAATTGTAGCATTGGCGCCCGAGCAGGGACACGCAGCCATTAGCTATTTTGGTCTGCCAACGTTGTCAAAGTTTTCTGTGCATGCGCAAAATCCGCTGACGTTTTGAAGAAACTCTCCGTACTCTGTCCATTCTGTACAAAAGCCATAATTAGGGCTGATTAACACAAGGACAAAAAAAAACACACTGACACTGAAGAGAAACTAAACCATGCTTAGAATTTTATTCATAAAAAATTTTTCCAAATTTTATTGTATAAAAAATTTTATTTTATAGAAAATTTTGAAAATTTTTATATTATAGAAAATTTTCTCAAAATTTTATTTCGGTACGAAATTTTGTCAGATTTTTTTTGGCCTTTGTTCTCTTACGTTTTCAAAAAAATAACTGAAAAGCGATTACTTTTCGAACTCCTTCACTTTAAATAATTCAACCCTTTTATTAACAAAAGATGTTGACAAAGAAGTTGCAGCACTGGCGCCCGAGCAGGGACAGGCAGTCATAAGCTAGTTTGGTCTGCAGCGTTGTCAAAGATTTCTGTGCATGCGGCGAATTCCATTGACGTTTAAAAGAAATCTCTGTACTCTCTCCATTCTGTTATGGCTTTTCATAACTAGGACTGATGCACAAAAGGACAAAAAAAAATTGTAGCACTGATGGTAGCCTTAACCACGATTAGAATTTTATTTCTAAAAATTTTTCAAAAAATTTTATTTTTATAGAAAATTTTATCAAAATTCATACCGGTACAAAATTTGGTCAGAATTTTTTGTAGCAAATTTAGGCGTCTTATTTTTCGAACTCTTTCACTTTTAATAAATCAACCTTCTTTATACAAAACTTTTCACATTGGCGCCCGAGCAGAGACGGGCAGTCATTATAATTTTCTATAATTTTATAGATAATTTTTTCAAAATTTTATTTCTGCAGTAAATTTTTTCCAAAATACATTTCTATATTGTTTAAATGTATTTCCGTAGAAATTTGTCTATTTTTAAACATTTTTTATTTTACCCCACTGTGCTACTATGTGTTCAACTTCTTACCAATCTGATTCATGTGAGAATTTTTAGTTTTTTAATTTTTTAATTCTTTCTCACAACTATAATAGAAAGTAATTGATTATCTCCTTTTTCAAGCCAATGCTCATGAACAAGCAAAACACAATACACTATTGTGTAATTAAATTCAATGACAATTTGTTATATCTATAATAAATTAATAAAAACGTGTATTAGCAATATTGCTAATGCTAAAATACTATGCGGTGATAGACATCAATGCCAATAGGAGAAATTAAAATTTAACATTGAATCTGAATGTGTTATTGCAATTATATTAAAGATATTTTAGCAAGCAGCATGTTTTATTTTTAAATTTTGATAACAATCTCTCGGTTCTATGTAACTTTGAACTATCGGAAATGGGGGATTTTTTTCTCAACATTTGTTTTACAGGAAGTGTTTGTTTGTTTTAAGTTTCTTAGAAGTTGCTTAAACAAACAGTGCCCAGAATTTTTATTATCAATTTGCATTTTAACATTTTTTATAGGTCTTTGTTACTCAACTAAAAGTCATTCTTATTTCCAACGAATTATTTGTACTGATTTCAAGCTTTTGTAAATGATATCTATGGAGAATTTCATACGAACATGCAGTCATAGCATGTTCATTTTGCTTATCTACAAATTAGGAAATTGTCTCCTGCCTTTTGTTTAACTTAAACGTTAAAGTGTCTCCTTAAATGATGCATTCATCAATGCATGTGTTGACGTTAATATTAATTATTTTTTAGACAAGTGACAAATCGTTTCGTTGCATTTTAAAAGAATTCAAAAAGGTCTAGTGATGTAATCTTTAAAAAAAAGTATCGGTGAGATGAAATTTTCGGTTTTTCAAAGCTCTAGAATTCGTTTTGCTTTTTAAATATTTTTAAAAATTCGTTTTGAATTTAACGGTATGGATCTTAATAGAGATGCGGTGCACGAATTTAGCATGTCGCAAACGAGAAAAATTTAAGTCACTCTAAAAAAAGTTGGACCATGTTGACTAAAGGTTGCGAATTTTAACTCGCTCCTTGCCACTGTGGACATACATCCAAGCTATTAGTCCACTTGTTGTGCACTATAAGAAGTGAAATGTAACCTCGAAAAGATCTTTGCCAGGAACTCCATGCTACCCATATATCCTAATCGTCCGTAGTCCTATGTGGCTAGAATTTCGTAAGTAATTGGCCTAATAACGCTCCTGTAGATCACCTTCGGAGTCAGGCCCCATATCGAGCCTTCGACCTTCTTGCTAAGAGTCCAGCATTAGGACACTCTCGGTTGTGATACTTTCATTTTCAGTTTCCTATCCTAACTGAAAAGGAATGCACTTTTCTTATGACATTAATGTCTCACTGGAAAGTGAGAGAGTGTTTTTAAACTGCCCATGAAAACATCACCTGAGTGAAGAATCGTGCTTCGGTTTGGTTACTGGGATTATTTGACTACGCTGGCAGACCGAAGGGCTAGCAATAGTAATGATAGCGTTTCCCTGCTCGAGCACCAATATTGTAACTGGGGTTACTGGGGCGAAATGGCTATCGTTAGTAATCATAACGTGTCCCTGCTCGGATGCCAATTCTGCAAATTCCCTGTACAAAAGTAAAATCGGTTGTCTTTTTAGAAGTGGGGCGATTTGAAGTGTGATTGCTTTTCTAGTAAAAATTGTCTTAAAAACAATTAACATCAAGTCAGCGTGTCGCTGCTCGGGTGCCGTTACTGTTACTGGGGTTTTTTTACTACGCCCGCTGACCGAAATGGCTAGCCATAGTAATTATAGCGTGCCTCTGCTCGGGCGCCAATGCTACAAAATCCTTGTACAGACGCAGAATTTTGCTTATAAAACGTTCGCCATATTATGATTGTCGGAGGTTTAAAAGTTATTGTTTTTCCAGCAAAAATTCTCTTAAAAATGGCGGAGTCTTTAGACTCTAACATTTTTCCTGCTCGGAGGCCGATACTGTTACTGATGTTTTTTCACAACGCCAGTGGACCGAAATGACCAGCCATAGTAATGATAGTGCGTCCCTGCTCGGGCGCCAATGTTACAAATCCCTTGTGCAGACGCAAGGTTAAAAAGTGATTGTCGGAGGTTAAAAAGTGATTGTTTTTCCAGCAAAAATTCTCTTAAAAACGGCAAAGTCTTAGACGCTAACATTTTTCCTGCTCGGAGGCCGATACTGTTACTGGTGTTTTTTGACTACGCTAGTAGACCGAAATGACTAGCCATAGTAATGATAGTGCGTCCCTGCGCGGGCGCCAATGTTACAAATCCTTGTGCAGACGCAAATAGGGTTAAAAGGGTGACGGGGTTAAAAGGGTGACGGGGTTAAAAGGGTGATTTCTTCTCTAGTACAAACTCTCTTAAAAAGGGCAAAGTCCGTAGCCAATAAGATTTTTCGGGGGCTTGTCAGTGTGATGCTGCTCGGATGCCGATATTATTACTGGAGTTTTTTGACTACGCTGGTCGACCGAAATGGCTAGCCATAGTAATTATTGTGTGTCCCTGCCCGGGCGCCAATACTGCAAATTCCTTGTATAAACGCAACATTTTTCTCATAAAACGATTGTCTTATTAGAAGTGGCGGAATTTGAAGGGTGATGGCTTTTCCAGTAAAAATTCTCTAAAAAAAACGGCAAAGATCAGGGTGTCACTGCTCGGGTGCCGTATGTCACTGGTATTAATTGACTACGTTGGCAGACAGAAATAACTAGCCATAGTAGGATAGCGTGTATCTGCTCGGGCGCCAATGCTGCAAATGACTTGCACAAACTCGAAATTTTCCTCATAAAACGATCGTCTTGGTTTGAAGGGTGATTGCTTTTCTAGTAAAAATTCTCTACAAAACTGTAGAGACCGTAGATGCTAATATTTTTTCTGGAGATTTTCAAGGTGTCGCTGCTCGTGCCGATATTGTTACTACGCTGGCTGACCAAAGGGCTAGCCCGGCATGGGATGATCTGTTCATTGCTGTCCTGAGAAGCTTAGCTGCAAGCTACCGGGCGCGTGCACAGGTTGCGTATAGTGGAATGTTCCTTACGGAGTAGCCGCAACGGCAATCGCGGACAATCAGCGGTATCGAGCGGAGAGTCTCAGTGAGAGGCCGGGTGGCACCGCATCTTGCCTAAAATACTGAGTGCCTATGATGCTCAATATGACAAGGCAAGTTATTGGCGCCTTTAAATAACAAATGGCCACCTTGTTTCCGCGGCGATCGCCACCTCCAATGGTTAACATTTCAAGGAGCGATGATTTGCGTTCGTAGAGCTCTTTGATAAATTGAAAACGTTTTCCGGTGTTAAATTGCCTAGCCTGCGAAAGGATTGGTAAAATCTCCGAAGACGCCGATTTTAGTTAGGTAACAAACTAAAATAGGCGTCTCCGAGTTTTTTGCTTGTTAGGGCGAAGATTATTAAATTTTACAATTTTTGTTTGTTTCTCTTTCGAGACGAGCTCAATAATCGGAGATTTTCTTTGCAAATGGAAAAGGAAAGCCAGAGATAGCAACACACACCAACTACTATGGGACGCGTTTCGTCTTTGGTTAGAAGACGTTTCAACTATATTAGGTGTGATGGCTTCAAGGGCCATGCGTTGGTATGTTGTATTTGAATCGTATTAATTGCGAAAACGCCTCTATGATACAATTACCACATTAATCACGCTCGACAATCATGTCTATCTGCTGTACTTTCTCCCAATGCATGTGTTTTTGTGTAATGACAGACTTTTTTCTGCGACAATTACATGACTTTCGTGGTACACATGATTCTGTGCATCTATTGGAAGTTGTATTGATGGTTTCGAACGCTAGACAACGGCAACGGCTCTCGTCGCGTCTTCGGAGATTTTATCAATCCTTCCGCAGGATTGGAGATTTTACCAATCCTTCCACAGGCTAGGCAAATAAACACCGGGAAACGTTTTCATTTCTTCAAAGAGATCCACGATCGAAAATCATTGCTCCTTGAAATGTTAAACATTCCACAGGAGTCTATCAGATCAAAATCGTAAGCCATTACAATAGAGGCGAGTTCCTGCTCGGTCTTATATAACCCCAAATATTCCGATTTGAATACACTCTACAGCTGGAAATCGTGGCGACGTAGGAAATGTGGTACAAAAATCGGCTTATCCTGAGATTTTACCAATCCTTCTGGAGGATGGGCAAATACAAATACACCGGGAAACGTCGGCCATCTTTCAAAGAGCCTCACGAACGATAATCATCGCTCCTTGAAATGTTAATCAATCCACAGAGGTCTAACAGATCAAAATCGTAAGTCAGGGTATTAAAGACGAGTCCCTGCTCGGTCGCCACTAATGTGACTTATAATACCCTACCACATATTTGCTTTAGATAAATGTGTGAGGAATAGAATTTCATTTCTGCTTTTAATACACTCTACTACTGGATATTTTGGAAGACGATGAAAGTAGGTAATTCAAATTTGGCTATAAACATGCCATTAGCAACAGTGGCATCTCATATCAATTAGTTTAATCACAAGGATAAGGGAGCTCACGGTTGATTAAGGACTGTAGATTTTTCTCCAATGCTCTCGCCAAGATTCGAACCTGGCGCCCTAAGTGAATACGCTAACCTCTGCGCAGCGGTGTTATCGGAAGTATGTCATTATCCAGATGAATAATTGGCCGAAATAGCCACAGTGACCAAAAACGTGTCTTTGCTCGGGCGCCAATGCAACGATTGCCTATACTACACCATGTAAGTATATTTTTCTGAGGAAGAATCTCTTTATATGTCAAAGATGGCAGGCAGATTAACTTCTGGTTAATGATAGGGTTGTTTCATTGTTAATGTCGCATAGATGACCACATACGGTTTCAAAGTTTCAAATATCAAAAATACTCACTAAAGTTTCTATACTTTTGTATTGATTGTCCTAAGATGGTCCAGAAATACAGAGCAGAAAGGCTTATGAATGCTTATAAGCGTCATATCTACCTACTTGAATTGTAACTAGGTTAGTTCCCCATGTGCCCTAAAAAGGCCACCAAATTTTAGTAACAATTATTTGGACTTTTTAACTTTTCTGTTATATGTATTCATATTAAATAAAAAAAAAATATTAAAGTTATTTCCATGATTAATTATTTTAATTACGAACTACAAACGTAGACCTTGTCTTATTCCAGCCTTAAATTTCATAACAGAAATATTGTCTTTTATTATTATTGCGATTACCAGTTTATTTTCAATAATTTTCTGGGAAATCCCCCTTCTTGCATACCATCAGTTCCATACACGCCTGCACTTATACACGAACGCTCCCCCATTTCTGGTATTCCTTTTGGTTCCCTTCTCCCCCCCTTTATGGAGGTCTTCTTAACCAAATTCCTACAATTGCGCATGTGCGTGGTTCTTTGTCAGATGTACGACTTTACATACAACTGGCTGGTCACTCACATTGCAGCAGGTTTTGTACCTGCAAGTAACTGCTCATTTATTTTTGTTATTTTGTTTTTGGGACAACTAAAAATCAACTGTTAACATAGTAAACCAGTTGGCAACCTTGGATGTTTAATGGTGGCGGCATAAAATAATTTCTGTTGTTTTTAATGTTTGTTTTTTGCCATCTACGAAAAAAGCTTTGGCAAGAAACCGAAATATAACGTTAAATGTTGTAATAATGAACAGGTTGTTGTGGGCCAGGTTTTTTAGTCAATTGAAGCAAATTGATTGGCCGGTTGAATGCTGGATTAATCCAATGCATACTATTGCGTTTATGTTGTTTTAATGATATGAGTGATTTGAAGAAAAATCTACCTTGCATTTTATCTACTAAGCTAGCATGAGAATTGAAGCAGGGGCAATGTTTTCTGGTTGTAAGAAAATTCCCAACTTTAATTTATAATTGAATATTTATACCCATTACTAAAGAGGTAGGAAGCTGTCTTTTTTATAACTTTGCTTGCCTACAAAGTATTGCTGAAAATCTAATCTGCTCTTTGAATAAAATACGATTAATACTACTGTCAGTCCTAAGCATATCGTTTAAGCTATGACCTGTAAGAGCTACACCCGATATTGAAGTTGTTTAAAGTGCTAAACTACAACGATTACTTTAATTAGGTAATTAAATCATTGAAATAATTGGCAAAGCAATAACTTCATCTGAAAATATTTTTGACGTTTTCATTGGAATTTGAACCCAGTCGTTCTGAGTATGAGCTTTGCACACATGGTCAAGTGTTATACATTATGGAAGCAGTGATAGTTAAAAACTATATACAGTTACTGCCTTTGCGAAATCAATTAACTTGTCACAATAGGAATAAAATTATTTTCATAATTCGGTATTAATGTTAATCATACGATACGTGGTACGTAATTGAAGTAAACATTTAGAAGGGCGATTGGTTGGGTTAGAGCATTCTTAAAATTTTAAAATCCCCCCTGTGAAGAATTGGACAATATGCTCCACACCTTGGCTAAAGTAGTCTCGCTATATCTAGACGTCCAAGTCGTTGAAGGCTATGAATTTCGATAAAAAATATGCTAGGACCTACTCTCCTATGGAAAGATTCTTTTGTTCATCAGACCTTACATCGAGAAAGAATAAGAAACAAGGTCCTCTTATTGCTAGCCGACGAAATTGCCGCATAGACAAAGTAATCTTTTTAACCAATTTGGGTCGAAGGGTTAAAACTTAGGGGAGAGCCCCACCCCAAATTACCCAAAAACTCGCACATATACAAATCGGTACAATATGGACTAAACGAAAAGGTAGTTAGCAGTAGAGTAGAAAATGAATATAAAAATTAGAAACTAAAAGTCAGGAGGTCTACTCCATTCCCAAGAAACACCATCAGGAAACAGAATATACAAAGTAATCTTGTTTACCAATGTGGGCCGATGGATCAATTACTTGGGGGAGCGCCCTACCCCAAAACCCCCAAAAACGGGCATATGTACAAATCGGTACAATATGGGACTTATCTGAAAGGTAGTTAGGAGTAGAGTATAAAATTAACATAAGAATTAGAAACCAAAAATCAAGGGGCCTACTCCATTCCTATGTAACACCATCAGGAAACAGCATAAATAAAGTAATGTTGTTAACCAATGTGGGCCGATGGATCAATTACTTGGGGGAGAGCCCTACCCCAAAACCACCAAAAACGGGCATGAATACAAACCGGTACAATATGGGACTTATCTGAAAGGTAACTAGGAGTAGAGTATAAAATTGATATAACAATTAGAAACCAAAAGTCAGGGGGCCTACTCTATTCCCAAGAAACACCATCAGGAAACCTACCAACGGACATATTGGCCATTTAGGGCAATATAGGGCTCAAATTAAAGGTATTTGGCAGTACAGTACAAAACTGATATAAAAAACAAATAAAAAGGAATTTGTTTGGCAGGGCCTAGGGGGAGCGCCCCTCCCAAAACTCTCCAAAACGGGCATACCTACTAATCGCTAGAATATGGGAACTAAATGAATGGTGGTTAATATTAGATTTCGAATTTTAATATCCAAATTAGAAGCCAAGTGTAAGGGGGTCTACTTCTTTCCCACGAAACACCACCAAAGGCTATTTTGGCCATATGATATAAAATGGGGTTCAAATGATAGGTATTTGGGAATATTGTACAAAATTGATGTAAAAATAAGTAAAAATGCACAAAATTCGGGTTAAACTTTTTGATACCACTTGGATATACATGTATATTAAATAAATTTCATTTAAATCCTTTGAAAACACCACCATTTATCAACTCCATAAACTTTTGGGTAATTGGTCTATATGGCAGTTATATCTTAAATATGATACGATTTTGACTATATGATGCACGGTTGTTGAAAAGTCTAACAAAATGAACTATTCCTACATACGATTAAAAAATTAACCTTTCATAGGTCCAAAACCTTAATCCGGATCGCCATATGGCAACCCAAAAATTTTGATGAGTTTTTTCCAGTTTTTTCGCTTTAAAATTACACCGCATGTTTTTGACAGATGAGAAGTGCTTCTTCAATCAATTTGTCATTCGTCATGTTTGAAATCGTTTACGTCCGAAAAATAAATCATTAAAAATTGTTAAAATGGAAATTTACCAAAAAGCTTCAGAATGACTCGGGTTAAATCGGAAGATCGGCCTATATGGGTTAAATACAACTCACTTTAAAAAATTTAAGCATCATTGGGTGATAAATACGTTTTTATGGACTACAAAACACATAAGAGTGGAAGACAACATATAACCCTTTGGAGAATTGACGAAATATTCAGACGCCGTATGTATGTATGTGCAAAGAAAATACGTCGTATGGGTATCAGAAGTTGTAGCTATGGCGCCCGAGCATAGACCAACTACAATTAATATAGTTAACGATTTTGTTTCTTTAAATCTGTTTATCAAGACGAGGTATTGCTCTCCATCGAGACTCGCAAGAATTACGGACATCTCCAAATACTGGGATTTCAGCCTGTCGTTTGGGTATCAAAACGCGTATCAGTGTCGTCCGATCAGTGACGTGTTGTTATTAAAATGGCTTGTGATTTTGGTCTGTCATTCTTGGGAAACTTGCAAATATTTTCCAGCACTTAGTTGTGGACACAATACCAGACTTGTACAAACTTAACGGCGAGGATTAGAGAACAGTTAGCGATTTTGTTAACAGAACGAACTTCCGGGTTATTTTTTACTATTTAAAGCGGAAAAAAGCCGATTACTAGCTTAGGTATATGTCCATAGTGGCGCGGGCGGACGCTTATCAACACCCTCCTTTCAACCTAGCCTACCTTTTTATTTTATCAATACGTCTGTTATTGCTATTTATCGAGACTCTGTTGCAAATTCCAACTGAAAACTTTTATGGCAAAAAACCTTCAATTGCAAGATCGATCTATACGTCAGCTATATTTAAATATTATCCAATTTGAACGAAACTCGATGCAAATGTCGAGGGGTATACTATAACTTATTTTTCCAAAGTTAAACCTGATTGGATAATAAATTAGTCTTTTATGGGCTCAAGAGCTTAAGTCGCTATTTCGGTCTATATGGAGTCATTGACAAACTATACGATAATTAACGTGTCAACCGATTTTGGTCATTCAATCTTGTTCAGCTTTACCAATACTTTTTGTATATATAAAAACGCGGTTATTGCTCTCCATCGGGTATCAAAAGGCGTAGCTGCGGCGCTCGAGCAGGGACACGATATCCCTAATCGGAGCGGTCTATGTGATAGCTATATCCAAATATGGTCCTATTTGGACCACATTCGGCTCGAGAAAACTGGCTATCAGTCAATATGGTAGCTATTTGCCTATTTGAACCTAATTCCATTTTAAATCAAACATAGATATCGACGAGTCAAACACAGCTCACTGTAGAAAATGTCATCGAATTCCTGCTATAAATGAGCCTTTAGTGAGCCCATGACTTGTAATCTTCAGATCGGCTTATGCGGTAGCTATATCCACATGTGATTCAATCTTAACCGTATTTGGGAATAAGTGGATCAATACAATTTGCTGTTCCCAAATTTCAACTAAATCGTTCAATAAAAACGCCCTCTATGGACGAAAGATATATTTAATTGGTAGATCAGTCTATATGGCTGCTATATTTAAAAGCGGTTCGATTTGGACCAAAACGTTTACATGTACGTACGTATGTACATGAGTCAAAGCCCGTTGGAGGATCTTCAAACGCCGGATGTATATATGTTAAAACATCGTAGCTATGGCACCCGAGCACAGACCAAATACTTTCACTTTTTCAGTTTCTCAAGACGCGGTTATTCCTCTTAATCAAGACTAACCATGATTGAAGACATCTCCCGTCACGGGGATTTCAGCCTTTTTAACGAAAGTATTTTGTTTGAATATCAAAGGGCGTATCAGTCGCGCTAGAACAGAAACACGTTGCTATTAAAGTGGCTAGCAATTTTGGTTTCTCCATTTAGTCCAGCCTTACCAAAATTTCCCGTTGTTACCTTTTCTGTTTATCAAGATGCGGTTATTCGCCTCCATCGAGTCCAGCGAGGATTGACGACATATCCAGACGCTGGGATTTCGGACAGTTTCAATGTAAATTCATCGTTTTGTTATCAAAAGGCGTAGCATTGGCGCCCGAGCAGGGACACCCGGTTACTATAGTTGTTAGCGATTTTTGTCCCAATCTTCGCAAATATTTTTCGTTGTTACCCTTGCGTGGTTAATCCTATGCAACGAGACTTTATTCCAAATTTCAATTAAATCGAATAATAAAAAGTAAAAGCGTGCTAAGTCAGGCCGGGCCAAATCTTATATACTCTCCACTATGGATCGCATTTGTCAAGTTCTTTGCTTCGTATCTTTTTGTAGGCAAACAAAGCATAATGGACAAGAATTGCTAATGGAGCTATGTCAGGTTATGGATCGATTCGGGCCGTACTTGGTTTGGATGTTGGAGACCATATTGGAAGTCATTGTGCAAAATATCAGGTGAATCCAATAAAAATTGCGCCATATAGGAACTCAAAAAGTAAAATCGGGGGATCGATGCATATGGTAGCTAATCAGGTTATGCACCGGCTTGGCATCGTTTATTGAAAGTCATAGGAGAAGTTGTTGTGCGAAAGCTCAACCAAATTACACAAAAACTGAGGTCTATAGGAGCTTAGGAAGTGCAATCGAGAGATCGGTTTTAGGCCATAGTTGGCACGTATGATGGAGGTCATGGGAGAAGTTGTTATGCGAAAGCTCAGCCAAACTAGCAAATAACTGAGCCCTCTAGGGGATTAAGAAGTGCAAATAGTGCAGGGGATATCGGTTCATATGGGAGCTATATTAGGTTATCGATCAGTTCAGACAGTATTTGGCAACGTTTGTTGAAGGTCATAGGAGAAGTTTTTGTGCAAAAGCTCAGCTAAATTAGAAAATAACTGAGCCCTCTAGGGGCTTTAGAAGTTCAATCGAGAGATCGATTTATACGGGAGCTGTATCAGGATTTAGACCGATTCAGGCCATACTTGGCAAGTAAGATGGAGATCATGGGTTATTGTGCAAAGTTTCAATCAAATCGGATAAGAACTGCACCCTCTAGACGCTTAAGAAATATAAGCGGGTTATCGCTATATAGCAGCTATATCCAAACATGGACCGATGTGGCCCATTTCCAATCCCAACCGACGTACACTAATAGAAAGTGAGTAGGTGGAAGCGTGTTGTCTTTCGGCAACATTACAATTTGATGAGCCCTCTAGCAAAGGGCAAAATCACGATCATTTGATCCTGACTCTGATATATTTAACAAACCACAATTGCTCAGATTCTTTAAAGGGTTTTTGTTGTTTTGTTTTAAAATAGAACCAAGAAAAATTATTGTTGTTTTGGTTTGAAATAGAAGCAAGAAAAAATAAAAACTCATTGGTCTCTAAGCTGATAAATCCAACAACAAAAATAGACTATTTGTGCAAAATTCCAAGCGCCTTGCTTTATTCCTTCGCAAATTAGCATGCTTTCGACAAACAGACAGACGGAAGACTTAAAATGTCATGGCAATAAAGAAGATATATACTTTATAAGGTTATTCCTCTCAACGAGACTTCGTTTGAATATCAAAAGTCGTAGGAAAAGACATGGCGGCCGTGCAGGGACACGCTGTTTTATGAACCAAAATGGATATTTTGATGTATTGCACACGAAATGCCAACTTGAATATTCCCCACCCTTTGGTGGTGGTTATAATTAGGGGTCAATACCAGCTGGGACGCTTAAATACCAAGAAACCCCGACAGAAGGTTCAAGAACTAGCTGCAGTCATACAGCTATATCTGTCATATTAACGAAAATATTTTGTGATGCGTTTTCTGCGTTTTCTTACTCTGTTGGTTTCTAAATACCCAAAGTTCGGCCAGTTCAAACTTAACCTAATTTTTAATTGCTTTTTCTTCTACTAGTGATTTACTTGGCTCATTAGAATCGCTTGTTATAATATTTATATTAACACCTTAAAATGTTACTTTTAGTCAATTCCATTTGAAGTCATTATTCGTTGGTTGGTTTTGTGCTTATGTTTTGTTTTATTGTATTATGCGATTTCAACGTACAATGACAGTGACGTGCTGCCATAATCTGTGACTGGGTAGGTTCAAAAACATTTTAAATTGAGGTTAATTATATTTACATTATTTGTTATTGTTGTCATCATTGTTATTATTATGTTAAAGCATATAAACAATACATGTGTCTTCAAAGGTCATATGCCTAAAGTAAATTTCAATGGTCTTGGATGACGATTATACGTGGTATCATTTTTTGCTTGTGGTGTTGGTGCATATAAGTTGATTTAATATTTGTTAAGGGTGTAGGGTAGGTTGGATATTGTTTTGTATTTTTTTTTTTGCTTACCCTTTACCACTAATGTGGAAAATAAGTTAATTTTTTATGGGCGCTCAAAAGTAAATTACTGAAGGTTCTTAATAATCGATTTCAACCTTAGAGATACTCGACAATGCAAATTCATGAACTCAGGAGGCAAAAGTCAAACTCTCAACTTAAAAATCGATTATTAGATTTGATTGGCAATTAGAATTCCAGAACAAATCCATAATTATCAAAATGTGCAGCTTTCAATTAGTCCAAGTCGAAATGATTTATTTAATTTTAGTTTAAATTAACGTTAAAAATGTTTCATTTAATTATTCCTTGGCACATTTTTCCTAATGATATGTTAACTGTTTTATATAACATATGTATGTTCTGTACATGAGATAGAATAATACCAGTTTAGTGAACTTTTTTAATTATATTGTTCTGTGTAAATCATTTATCTAAGCTTTTATTTGAATCTTAAAAGGTCGTAGAAACGTCTTGGGATTTCATTTTAATTTTAACTATAAGATTTTTTTTCAATATGGATGTGTTTGTTGTAAATTAAACAATTCGTTCAAACCTTTCTCTCAGTAAATTGATATCAACAGAAACTCATATTGCAATTAGCAATACTAAGCTGATGTGCCCCCCTAATTATATTAAGTTTGTCCCAACTTAATATTAAATGTAATTAAAAAAAATCACAAGTCAAGGGTAATAACTTGTTACTTTTACAAATCCATAGCTAATTTTAATAAATCATATCTATAATTAGCTAAACCTCTTACGTTCCGTAAGAAAACAAACTTTCTATGACAATCACTTTCATTAAAAATGAAATTTGCCTTAAATTTTTATGAGAATTAAACTAAACTTGAAAACGTCTAACGTTTTGCTGTTGTTGCCTACAACAGAAGTCTCACTTATCGTGTCCGTTATGACTAATGGAAAGCATGGTTATAGATAAAAAAAGATGATGAAGAGGAAACTATTGAATATCTGCTGTGTAAGTGGTTATTAGCTGACCAGTTCAGCGATCGAAAATAGAAGGCATATTTCTTCTCCTGTTTCTGCATCACAATGGACTATAATTCCTAAGTGATACTGATTGCCGACTGCCATTAAATCCTTACCTAATCTAACGTACTCCTGATGTGCCGATCATCAGGAGCATTGCCATGGTCTCCCAATGATGCAAATTTTGTCTGCCATACCACAAAACACAGTTGTTCAAAATAATTGATACGCACAAATATCAGAAATCATAGCTATGGCGCCCGAGCAAGGACAACCTATCATTTACACCGCTACCGATTTTAGTGGTCTATTAAACATGTTGAGCTTAAGCAATTACTCCGGTTGTTATATTTTTCGTTTATCAATACGCGTTGAATAATGAATTCAGCATATTTATGGGAGAGACAAAAATGGGCCAATACGGACGCCATTTTTCCCGCCACGAAATGATTTCTATGTCCGCCAAGATCAAATACATCTCAGATTCAGCCATTTCCAGCTGCCGAGCACCAAGAGGATCACCGTAATCTCCTAACTTTGCAATGTTTGTCTGCCAAACTGTAGAACACAGTTGTTCAAAATAATTCATAGCTATGGCGCCCGAGCAGGGACAAATCGCTTTCGATTTGGATCAGTTAAACATGTTGAGCTTTACCAATATCTCCGGTTGTTCAATTTGATGTTTATCAATACACGTTGATGGATGAAATCTGCCTGTTTATGAGAAAGAAAAAGATGGGCCAATTCGGACGCAACTTTTCTCCAAAGAAATGAGCTCGATATCCGACAAGATGAAATAACCTCATAATCCAGCCATTTCCAGGTGCCGAGCACCAGGAGCATTGCCGTAGTCTCCCAACGTTGCAATTTTTTTCTGCCAAGCCACAAACACAGTTGTACAGAAATCCTAGCTATGGCGCCCGAGCAGGGACAACCTGTAAAAAACATTGCTAGCGATATTGGTCTGTCAAACATGTTGAGCTTATCATTATCGTCGGTTGTTACATTTTCTGTTTATCAATATGCGTTGATGGATGAAATTTTCCTGTTTATCAGAAAGGCAAAGGTGGGAATATTCGTACGCCACATTTCCTCAGATGTTCAGCGTTCAGCGTTAAAGGCGGACATACTTAACTCTACGCTACGGTGGCCTCCGTCCGTAACATTAGGGACCTTCGATCTTGGTAAGCATCGTAAATATTGATCTATAAGTAAAATAAAGACGTACAGAACTGAACGTAGAGACCCGATGGAGGAATGACTAAATCAACAGATGCTGCAACTTCGTTGTGCTCACAAGAAATAAATCGTTTTATTATCAGATATCGTGGTAGTTGCGCCCGTGCAGCGACATAATTTTAATAAAGAGTTTTTTTTTTATTTTTATTTTTTAATATGTCCCGTTGGGACAATTTCTGTTTTTCGAAAACCCTTGGGTGATGGATCACATTTTCAGTTTCGGTGGCGCCCGAGCAGCGACTCGATGTTATAAAGGTGGCTAGGGATTCGCAAACCTTGCAAATATATTTCGCAATGACGTTTTGGCTAAATGATTAGAGCCAAGTCAAGTATAAACGATGCACAGTGGGTCATTTGAGCCATGAAAGCCCAAAAGTTCGTGGAGAAATTTACAATTTTGCACAAAATATGGGGTGCAACGAATTCTTTGGAACGCCCAACTAGGAATACGTTGTCATTGGTGTGGCTAGCGAATTTGTTTTGTCAATCTCGTTGAGCTTAACCAACATTTCCCGTTATAACGTTTTCAGTATACAAGAGTCGGATGACAGACTACATTTTTAATTGTAATGGCGCCCAAGCACAGACACGTTTTAATTAAGGTGGCTAGCGGGTGTTGGTGGATCAATCTTCAAAAGCTTTGCAAATATCTTTCACTGGCCAAACCAAGTAAAAATGTCGTTTCAGTCAACGGACGGGCTTATTTTCATAAAATTTGGCAGAGACTTATTTGATTAGAATCAAATTTTTGAGTTTTTATTCCCTTTATTCCTGCGTGAAAAATTTGCAATTTTGCACAAAATATGGGGTAAAACGAAATATTTCGAATGCTTCCTAGAAATACATCGTTTTGTTTTTAAAAGTCGTAAGAGTGGCGCCCGAGCAGGAACACATTGTCATTAGAGTGACTAGCGATTTTGGTCTTTAATCTTGTTGAGCTTTACCAATATACCTATATTTGTCAAGAGATAGACGGATGATAGAACGTCGACATCTTTGGTTGTAATGGCGCCCGAGCAGTGACTCGTTGTTATAAAGGGGCAAGCGATTTGGTCTGTCAATCTTCAGAAGCTATGTAAATGTCTTTCGCTGGCCAAGCCAAGTACAACCGGTTCACAGTGGGTCGTTTGACACCAAAAATTCCATTTTTGGACCACGGACAGAAAGATGGGGGAGGAGTTAATTTCATGAAATTTGGCAGATATTATTGGCTTAGAAAAAAATTTGAAGTTTTTATTGCTTCACGGAAAGTTTATGGACCAATTTGTAATTTTCCTCAAAATATGGGGTGATTTTGGTCTGTTTTCACGAAATACAACGTTTCGCCCGAGTAGGAACATATTGTCATTAGAGTGGCTAGCGATTTTGGTCTATCAATCTTGTTGAGCTTTACCGACATATCCTGTTGTTTGGTTTTCTGTTTCTCAAGAAATAGACAGATGATAAACCACATATTTGGTTGTATTGGCGCCCGAGCAGGGATACGTTGTCATAAAATTGGCTAGCAAATGTCGTTGAAGTCAGCTTACAATCTGAATTTAGAACATTTTTTTTGTTTGTTTTTTCATTGAAAGTTCGTTGACAAATTTCCAATGGGGTCTAGTCTCTGAGTAACATAGGACTTCCCCCATTTACAAACATTTTTAATGAAATTTAAGCTTCAACGTTTAGATTACCAATTAAAACTCATCAGCCAAATTTTGATAAAAATTTTAAACTTTTTTTTTTTAATTTTTACAATTTTTTTTTTTTTTGTTTTTTATTTTTACTTTTGTATTTATAATCCATCTAAATGTCAATAGAACTCGCCCAATGCCAATTTATACCATATGCAGTTTTTAGGCCATAACGTTATCTGGCCCATTGAAAAAACAAACATTTTTTTAATAAAAAAATTTGCTGTGCCACTGGTTTTTTTCCGGATATTTCCCTGTGTCTCTCTCTCTCCGTCATCTATCTTTGTTGCTTAAAATTATATAATAAGTGACCAGAGTGACGCACATTGTTGATTTGAAAACAACATCAATGGCCTGAAAAAGCGCTGTTTGGTTTTTTTCTTTTTATATGCTCCCAAGTGGAACCTGTTGCAAAATCTCAAATCTCTACATTAACGGCAATTGGTGTACGGCATTGCAGCAAACTTTCTGAGCTCTTCATATGCCATTTGGATTGGATTTGAGAAGCATTGTTGTTTGTTTTCGCCAATATTTACTTGTTAAACAAACGTGCAACATGTCTTACAAACATACTCCAGTGATCTGAGGTACCCTACTCTACTCAGTGGGAAATGATCATGGCTGTTGGCCATACATTCCCTGTGTGGGGTAATGAGCTAAAAATTTTCAAAGCTTTTTCTCCTTAAAAAAACTTTCCGAATTTTTTTTTTCGTTTTACAAATTGGCGCCATTGGTAGAGGAAGTATTTTATTTTGAAAAAAGAGCACCCGGTGTCATTACTAGTTTTTTTCTTTTTTTCATTTTCAAAGGAAAGGTCTGTTGCTGTCACGCAGACGCAAATGTAAGGCCTCTAATGAAACTTTGCAACATTTGATTTCGTTTTTGCTTACATTTTACAAACTTTTTCTTCTTTTTGTTGAGAGTCTATTTTCAAGAAAAACCCCATCACAATAAAGAAAAACTAAAATAGCTACTAGTCATGCATTAAGTTAAAACCACTTAATGACGCCATCACATGTTGCAAAAGCTAGCGCGCTCATGGTTTTTCTTATTTCAGTTTTTGTTTTTTTCTTCTCTCTCAGCAATTTTCGATTTTGTGGAAGAAATTGATTACAGAAATAAATAGGTAGCATAACAAAACCGCACAAAATCACAGAAACTAAATGAAAAAAAACTTACCATTAACCCATTCACCATGATGGGGGTGGTTTGTTTTGTTGTTAAGTTAAGGAAAACTAATTCATATACGGAAATGGGAACAGTTAAGATTGAGTGCTTTTTCTATTACTAAAGCTATACTGTTGAAAGGGTTTCAAAAATAGTACACAAAATATTTAATACTATTTTTGAGGTAGAACAGTTTTTTAAGGGTGGGAATGGTTTTTGAGTGTGGGAACAGTTTTTGCAAATGGAAGCAGTTTTTGAAATGATGGGAACAGATTTTAAATTATGGAATTCAAAGCAGCTCGAAGATCAAAACTAACCAAAAAATAGCAGTTTTTGAGAATGGGAACAGTTTTTAAAACTGGGAACAGTTTGTGGGAGTGGGAACAGTTTTCAATTTATTGAAATCATAGCAGCTGGAAAAGCATATATGGCCAAAATAAGGTAGAAAGCTGTCAATAATTTTTGTTTGTATAAAATTACAAAGAGAAAAATGGGAACAGTTTTTTTAGGTATTTTTATAGGATTTTCAGAATGAGAACACATTAAATTAAGATTAGCTAAGAGAGCAAGCTACGCAAAGAAATTTGGGGCAAGGGCTATGAAGCCCAAAACTTTTATATTTAAAATGCATTATCTGTGCTCAATAATTTGTCATGATTGGCTTAAGGGTGGGAATGGTTTTTGAGTGTGGGAACAGTTTTTGAAAAGGGAAGCAGTTTTTGAGATGATGGGAACAGTTTTTAAATTATGGAAATCAAAGCAGCTCGAAGATCAAAACTAAACAAAAAATAGCACTTTTTGAGAATGGGAACAGTTTTTAAAACTGGGAACAGTTTTTGAGAGTGGGAACAGTTTTTAAATTATTGAATTCATAGCAGCTGGAAAAGCATATATAGCCAAAATAAGGTAAAAACTTTAAATAATTTTTATTTGTATAAAATTACAAAGAGAAAAATGGGAACAGTTTTTTTAGGTTTTTTTGAGAACTCATTAAATTAAGATTAGCTAAGAGAGCAAGCTACACAAAGAAATTTGGGTCGAGGACTATGCAGCCCCAAACGTTTTTTATTTAAGATGTATTGCCTGTGTCCAATAACTTGTCATGATTGGCTTATGTGGGTGATGGGGCTCCAAATATTAACCCCAAGTTTTGCTTTCCAAGCAGATGGTTTTTGATTTAGAAAGTCACATAACCCCAATTTTTTATACGGATCTCTTAAAGTGGTCCCATACACATAACCTCAAATTTGGACTCATTGGACTACGAGCTTATTTATGTAAAATCGGCGCGGCAAATGATAGCATGTGTAGTGCATGCGGGGAAGATGATGAGACATTGGAGCATTTCCTTTGTCATTGTCCGGCTTTCGCGTCTAACAGATACCGGCACTTAGGTGGGGACACTATACCAAACAATAACCAACGAAGGAGAGTGGCATGGAAAACAATTAACGATTTTGTAAGTAGCACGGAATTCTTAAATAAGGTTTTCTTTTTTTTATTTAAAGTGCACAACACGCCCATTACTGGCTAAGGTGTATGTCCATAGCGGCATGGGGCGGATAAATATGTGCACCCTCTTTTTAACCTAACCCCAAATTTTGATACCTTTTTTACCAATAATCTTTCTTTTATGGTCCTGTGGGATTGATGTCACTTTCATACGGATCTCCCAAATATTTTTCATTTGAATCTCATGTTATCATGAACGGTGTATACGTACATTCCATGAGTATTTGGCAGTGGGGCGGTACTGCGCCACTTGACCCAAAACTTACCATATTGCCCTGAAGTCGAACAGTATTTGGTATTATGCCAAAATCAATTATCAGATTCGGAATCTACTCCAAAAAATCTTTCACTTTCATCCCGTTATATTCCATTCGGTCACTATGACCGCTCGAAGTGGTTTTGCGATGGGGCGCTCCCCTTATTTAACTGACACCATTATTGGAAGTAGAAATTTGAATCGGCATTGAATATTTGTCCACATTCGATTCATAGGAAAATCTTAAGAAATTGTTGATTATTTTGTACTAAAGGTTAGCTCATCTAGCGCTTGTGCACCATTTTTGTGGACCGTCCAATGTTTCGTCAATCATAGAGAATTATCTTAATTGTTGTGTTACATATTATGTACTTAAGTCGATCTTTATACAGCCCCCATATAAACTGATCTCCCGATTTAAGGTCTCATATCATATCATTTTTATCGGTCTACTTATCCGTTTGGGAAGTTGTTTTTGGGGAAGGACCGCCCTACATAGACTTGGCAGGAGGTATACTAATTTCGTCATTCCGTTTGTTATACATCTAAATATTGATCTGAGACCCAACAAAGTATATATATTCTTGATCGTTTTAAAATTCTAATTCTAATTTACCCCTGTCCGTCTTTCTGTCGAAAGTACGCTAACTTTCGAAGGAATGAAGCTAGGCGCTTGAAATTTTGCAAGAATACTTCCTATTAGTGTAGGTCGGCTGGGATTGTAAATAGGTTATATCGGTCCATGTTTTGATATAGATGGATCTTGACTCTTGAGCTTCTAGATTTGGCTGAAATTTTGTACGATGTGTTTTGTTATGACTCCCAACAATTGAGCTTAGTATGGTCCAAATCCAAATGATAGATTTGAGCTGCCATATAAAAATGTCTTAGATATTGACTTCTTGAACCGGTAGAGGGCGCAATTATTATCCGATTTGGCTGAAATTTTGCATGAAGTGCTTTGTTATAACTTCCAGCAACTGTGCCAAGTATGGAAGTCAAATCGATTCATAACCTGCTGTTGCTCCCATATAAACCGATATCGTATCTTGGCTTCTTGAGCCGCTAGAGAGCGCAATTATTATCCGATTTGACGGAAATTTTGCCGGAAGTGTTTGGTTTTAATTTTTAACGATTGTGCCAAGTATGGAAGTCAAATCGATTCATAACCTGATATAGCTCCCATATAAACCAATATCGTATTTTGACTTCTTGAGCCGCTAGAGAGCGCAATTATTACCCGATTTGACTGAAATTTTGCTTTACTTTCAACGACTGTAGCAAGCATGGTCTAAGTCGTTTCATAACCTGATATAGATCTCATATGAATTGATTTCGGATATCGATTCTAAGGCCGTTATGTTATAACTTCCAACAACTGTACCAAGTATGGTCTAAATCGGTTCATAACCTGATAAAGCTCCCATATAAACCAATCTCCCGATTATACTTCTTGAGCCTCTAGAGCGCGCAATTATTATCTGACTTGGCTTAAATTTCGAGTAATGTATTCCAATTTGGTCTCCAACAACCAGACCAAGTATGACCCCGTTCGGTTCATAACTTGGTATAGCTCCAATAGCGTAGCAATTCTTATCCATTATCCTTTTGTTTGCCTAGAAAGAGATATCGGGAAAAAAAAACTTGCCAAATGCGATTCATGGTGGAGGGTATGTAAGATTCGTGCCGGCCGAACTTGGCGCGCTTTTATTGTTACTTCTTATATTCGTTTAAAATATATGTGATGAGAAATTAACGATAGCATCGATATTTATTACAAAAAATAGCCATATTATCGAATGTTGCGCTTATTGATAATTTGCCAACTCTATTATAGACCCCCACATAGAATATTTCTTTAAATTTTGATTCCAATTTCATACTGCCAAGAGGGAACTTCACCATATGATCACCAGCTGATCATTGCTGATCATTATAGAATATGTGATGTCAAATGTTCATATGACATATTCATGCTCCCTAAATTATGTTGCAAGTATGTGGCTATGACACCAACAACAGCTACTCACGAACTGATCACAGCCGATGACCAGATTATAACTAACAGATAATCAGTTTACCACAACAGATCACCAGCTGATCTTCAGTTGATCAGAGCTAATTGCCAGTTAATCAAAAATGCACACCAGTTGATCAAATTTGCTCATAAATTGATCATAACTGTTCGTCAGTTGATCATTACTGTTATCAGTCTTGATTCTGATTTCATACCCCCAAAATGGAACTGTTAAGGATAACAAGCCCCACATGCAAGTTTGTGACTACAACAACAAAAGCTCCTCGCCAGATGTTACCCAAATTATCACCAGTTGACCATAATTGATGTCCAGTTGTACACCAGCTGACAACGAGTTGATCATAGCTGATCACGATTTGATCATAGCTGATCACTAGTTGATCACAGCTGATCACTAGTTGGTCACTGCTGATCAAAAGTTGATCACCAGTTGATCACTACTGGTCAAAAGTTGATCACAGCTGATTACCAGATGATGACAGCTGACCACCAGTTTATTACCAGATGACCACAGCTGATACCCAGTTGATCACAGCTGATTAACAGTTGATCACAGCTTATACCCCGTTGATAACAAATGATCATTATTTAACCATTACTGAAAACAACTGATCACCAGCTGAATATAACAGACCGCCACTAGAATATGTCATTAAACGCTGACTCTTATTTCATACTCCCTAGAAGGAACTAACTATGTAAAGCTACCCTTAATACAGGTATGTGGGGGTGGCTTATCACCAAGTGATCACCAGTTAAGCACAGCTCACAATCATTTGATCATAACTGACCAATTATGTTAGAATATGTCATAAAATCTTGATTCTGATTTCATACTTCCAAAATAGAGCTGTCAAGGATCACTACCACCACATGCAAATATATGACTACAACAACAACAGCCACTAGATATATCATTCCCAGTTTATCATAGCTGTTCACCAACTGACCTCAATTGATTATCAGTTTATCACAGTAGATCACCAGTTGGTCAAAGTTTATTACAGTTGATTATCAGTTGGTCAATGTTGATCGCAGTTGGTTATTAGTTGATCACTGCCGATCACAGCTGATCACAAGTTGATCGCAGCTGATCACCTGATTATCAGTCGATCCCAGCTGATCACAAGTTGATCCCCAGTTGATCGCAGCTGATCACCTGATTATCAGTCGATCCCAGCTGATCATCAGTTGATCACAGCTGATGACTCCCGATCACATTTGATCACCAGTTTATCATAACTAATCACCAGCTTTTCATAAAAACCCATCACCAGAATATTTTATACTCCCTAGATGCAGCTTGCTAAGGATCGTTACTCCGTATGCAAATATGTGGCTACCAAAAACAACAAAATTTATTCACCAGATGTTCACCGGTTGATTACAGCTTATCATCACAACTATTTGATCACAACTGACCATCATTTAAAATACTTCATAAAATCTTGGATTTCATTTTGTGTTTCTAAGAAATTTCATTACTACAGATTTTAGATAGATTAGAAATTTGAGTTTTATATGAAATTTGCTTAAACATTTGATTCAATAACATTTTTGTTAAAATCTGATATACACGAAATATGACATAAAAACTTGATTTTCATTGAAAGTTTTGTTGAAATTTTATTTTTATGCATACTTTCATTCAATTGTTATTTTTAGACATGGTATCAAAGAACTGCAATTTTTGGCTTAAGGCATAACAAGAAACTGGTTTGAATTATTTTATTATTAGAATCCTCATTTAAAGAATATTTTAATTTAACTTATTAAATTGTTTGAAAGACTTGTCGAACAACCTAAACATCTTATCTAATGTGGTTTTATGATTGCCTAAAGTTCGTTGACACTTGAAAGTAAAACTCAAAAAAAAAAAAGGCTAAAACATGAGTTTCCAATAAACATGTGAGTGGGCTGTTTTGCATTAGATGTTTTGACTTACTTCTCCGGTTCTATGTTTGTTGGTATATCAAAATTAGAATACAATTTGGGTCAGAGGTATACTTCGCAGAATTTTAAGAAGAATGATAATAATTTGAACGCACCAATCCATTAAAATGTTAATTTGCAAAATATCTACTAAATGTGGTTCCAGAGTTGAAAGGTAAATTTCAAGGTCTTATAAAACCAAAAATGTTTTGAGGGGCAGTGGCGTCTAAATTTTCATACCAATATTTAAGAAATAAAGAAACTAGAAAAATCTTACTCATTCAGGTATTTGAAACTAAGAGAAATACGTTTTTTTTATTTAGCCTAAAACTTGGTTTCGTTATACACTGTCGCTTTCAAAATTTTAAATTTAATCTTCACAAGACATTTTTTGATTTAGAAGTTCATGTTGAAATAAATTTCAACTCGTGTTATCGTTATGTAAATTTTATTTTCAACACTAAAACGGAATTTAAAATTTTCGTTTTTTATAATTTAGATAAAAATTGTTAGTTTTGTTTCATTAATGACAGCAAGTCGTGTAATAAAGTTTGTAATATTTAAATTAGTAGCTCTTATAAAATGTTGTTGTATTGATTGTTTTTTTTTTACAAGACTATTCGTTGATCAGCTTTGTTCAGTTTCGTAATTTTAGCTTTTATTTAAAAAAGCATGCGTTATATGTTGTTAAACTAGAAGTTCATTAAAGTTCATCGACATTAGAAAGGAAATTTGAAAAAGGGCAATGTGTTTGCAAGTGATTCACCTTTCCTTTTATCAATGATGAGCAACAAAACCAGATCTTGTTAGAGAATAGAAAAGACTGAAATGAATGGCTTGACATCAATCAGTTAAAGTCTAGCGATTTATTTATTAATATTTGATATTCGTCACCTACTTGTGCTTTCGTACATGTATTGACAACATTTGCCATAATTTTTGGCCCAAATTGTTTATTTAATTAAAAAAAAATTATTTAAAATTATGGAGTGGAACTATACTGGACAAATTTTTGTCATAGCTTTAAAGATTTGAGCCAAAGATGACGAAATCACTTTAACGTTCACATTTTTGGAGAATGTAAAGATCCTTTAATGAAAGATTTTGTACTTGATATTAGTAACAGAAAAAATCAACCAGATTTTATAAAATTCTCTTAGAGACCAGATTAATTGTCAAAAAAAAAAATTTTTCAATGGAAAAGTAAAGTCTGAAGATACCACAACACCAACTAGAGTATGATATTATTTTGAACTCTTGGTTAGTAGACATCAACGAATATTTTTCAAGGGTCATACATTGGTAGGTTGTAATCATATCGAGTTCATTGTTAAAATCCATGTATGCAAAAGGTACGACACTAGCCAAGCTCGACAACCTGTCTGCTAGTTGTTCTTTTTTCATTACATCAGCTAGATGACAGGGTGCCGAACTTGGTGAGTGCCGCCCTTACATCCAAAAGGCGTTTTCGCAATCAATACGATAAAAGTATTCAAGCAATCTACTAGCGCACCTAAAAGCTTCCGCTGATGACCTCCTTAACCATGAGGTCAAAACGCGTCATACTAAAGTTAGTGTTGTGGTATCTACTGGGTTTACTTTTTTATTGCAAACAAATTCTTCGTTCATTAAGCTCCTTCTGAAATAGAAATAATTTATCAATTCACCTTTGCAGGCAAAAAAACTTGAAAAAATATAAATTTTTGCTGCTTACCGATAATTATCAAGTTTTTGCTGAATATTTTAAACAATAGAAATTTTAATTTGAGATGTCAAGAAATCTTCAAGTATTAATTGCCGCACTGTGGTCCAGAATGTTATACACGTTGTGACACGTTGAAATCTACGACGTGGATAACATTATCTACGACGTAGGTAACATTTTCAACAATTCCAACATTATCCACAATGTGGATATCACTCTCATCAAAATTGATATAGATATCCACACTGTGGACAACATTATCCAAAACGTGGATAACACAATGTGATAACATTATCCACAATGTAAATAGCATTATCCAAAACGTGGATAACATTATCCATGATATGAATAATTGTATCCACAAGGTGGATAACATTATCCACAAGGTGGATACCATTATCCACAAGGTGGATAACATTATCCACAAGGTGGATAACATTATCTACAACGTGGAACACATTTTCTATAACGTGGATAACATTATCTACAACGTGGATAACATTATCGGCTAGGAGCATAACGTTATCCATAAGGAGCATAACATTATCCTCTATGTGGATAACATTATCCACAAGGTGGATAAAAGTATCCACAAGGTGGATAAAATTATCACCAAGGTGGACAACATTATCCACAATGAACACAACACTATCCACAACGTGGACAACATTATCCACAAAGTGGATAACATTATCCGCAAGGTTAATAACATTATCCACAAGGCGGATAACATTATTCACAAAGTGAATAACTTTATCCACAAGGTGAATAACATAATCCACAATGTAGATAACTTCATCCACAACGTAGATAACATTATCTACAACGTGGATAAAATTATCCACAAGGTGGATAACCTTATCCACAACGTGAATAAAATTAACCATGATGTGAATAACTTTACATTATTCACAACGTAGATAGCATTATCCCCAACGTAGCTAACAGCGTCCACAACGTAGATAACATTATCCACAACGTGGATAGCTTTATCCACAACGTGGATATCATTACCCACAACGTAGATAACATTATCCACAACGTGGATAACATTATCCACAACGTAGATAACATTATCCACAAGGTGTATGACATTATCCACAACGTGTTTAATTTTATCCACAACGTGGATAACATTATCCACAACGTGAATAACTTTACGCACAACGTGTATCACGTGATAACATTGCACAGAACGTGGATAACATTATCCACAGAATGGATAACATTATCCACAGCGTGGATAACATTATCCACAGAATGGATAACATTATCTAAAGCGTCGATAACATTATCCAACAGGTGGGTAGCATTATTCACAACGTGGATAAATTAATCCTCGATGCGGATAACGTTATCCACAACGTGGATAAGAATTGCGCTCTCTAGAGGCTTAAGAAGTCAATACCCAAGATCGGTTTATATGACAGCTATATCAGGTTTTGGGCCGATTTGAACCATTTTGGCACAGTTGTTGGATATCATAACAAAACAAGTCGTGTAAAATTTCAATCCAATCGGATAAGATTTGCGCTCGCTAGAGGCTCAAGAAGTCAAGATCCCAGATCGGTTTATATGGCAGCTATATCAGGTTATGAACCGATTTGAATACGCACAACGTGTATCACGTGATAACATTGCACAGAACGTGGATAACATTATCCACAGAATGGATAACATTATCCACAGAATGGATAACATTATCCACAGAATGGATAACATTATCTAAAGCGTCGATAACATTATCCAACAGGTGGGTAGCATTATTCACAACGTGGATAAATTAATCCTCGATGCGGATAACGTTATCCACAACGTGGATAAGAATTGCGCTCTCTAGAGGCTTAAGAAGTCAATACCCAAGATCGGTTTATATGACAGCTATATCAGGTTTTGGGCCGATTTGAACCATTTTGGCACAGTTGTTGGATATCATAACAAAACACGTCGTGCAAAATTTCATTCCAATCGGATAAGAATTGCGCTCTCTAGAGGCTCAAGAAGTCAAGACCCAAGATCGGTTTATATGACAGCTATATCAAAGCATGGACCGTTATGGCCCATTTACAATACCAACCGACCTACACTAATAACGTTGTGGATAAAATTATCCTCTTTGTGTGTAATGTTATCAACCTGGTTGATATTATTTTCAATATTTTGGATAACGTTATCCACCTTCTGTATAATTGTGGATTTGCACGTTGTGGATAATTTTATGCAAAAAATAATTATTTTAAGAGAAACTTTGCGCCAGATTTATGGTGGTTACACGCAGCACAAACTTTCGAACTTAATCCTTTTATTATTTGCCCTTCTTAATCGCCTTTTGCACTACTCACTGAGTAGTGCCTCTTTTAGGGATTTTGAAATATAAACACATATTAATTAAAGCAATTGCAATTATACGAATTATCTTTCTAAGTGCTTGCAGATTGTTTTTATTTTTCGCGTTTAAAGTTTATCAACTGTCAAATGCATTGCCTTTTTTTTGTATCAATTCTACAAAAACCGGTTTTATAATTGTTTGGTACAAAGTTTTTCTTAGCATTTCGCACCCTTTGTGTTGAAATTTTAAATTATTAAGTGGGATTGTATGGTAATGGCCCTTCAAGAGCTTTATGACTATTGAGTTTGAGAAAAATACAATTTAATGGTAAATGGTATAATTATACTGTTTGTAGAGCAAGACCCTATATACTTGCCTACATATATTTGCTTTGTATTGTTTCAAGATGTTGATAGAAGTTTCCACAATTGAGCTTTTTTGAATTAGGTCAGTAAAAAGTACATACTGTCGTAAATAAGACTCATTTAGACAATTGATAGAGTCACTTTGACAATTTATAGAGTCACTTTGACAATTTATAGAGTCACTTTGACAATTTATAGAGTCACTTAAATCATTTTGTGGACTCCCTTGGTCAATATATCATTGATTCATGTTTATAGCCGTAGATTGTATACTTTGGTAGAATTGAAACCCATGACCTCCGCATTGGTAAGCGAAGTTTGTTACCAAGGTACTCTGTAAGTTGACCTTACAATGTGGAACCTGCCTTAAGCTGAAATCATCAAAACTTTTAACAAAAACCATTCGATAGATTAATTCACAAATGTTGTTCATTAAAATAGTTCAATAATCCTTTTTTGAGCTTTTAATTGAATTGCTTTTTTACGAAATTAGTTATTCTAGATTTTTTTTTGGATGAATAGTTTATAGCCTCCCTTTATCCGCTTACCGTTTTGTGCTAATTGTTTTCGGTATGGTAAAATTTTATTTTTCAAATTAAAATGTAGTTCAGTTCCGCACAAGTTTATATAAAAATGATACACCATGGTATAAATCCAAAACTCTAGTAAAATTCCATTTTCTTTTTCATATATATTTTGTCCAAATATTTTTTTTTATTAACTCATCTTTCGCACTTCCTCTGCTCAAATGCATTGGGTAACTTGATTTTCATGAACTGCTCTCATCACTCTGCTAAAATGTTTTTTTCTCGCCTGATATATCAAATAAATTGCCTAATTTTTGTTTAATATTTGTATAAAAAATCTACACCCAATACGCAAAAGACCATAAAAATGCGACGAGATGTTATAACAAATGGCAAAAAATAATTCAAATATTTGCCAAAAAAAAACCTAAAAAATATGAATGCAATACTACCATAAACTTTTGTATTAAATGAAAAAAAAAATTAAATAAAAAAGCAGAAAAACAAGTGTAAAACGTGAGCAAAAACAATGACCAACAACAGAATTTGACACAAAGAAATACAAATTGAACAAACGACAGCAAAAACATCATCAACAACAACAACACGATTATAAATAGATGGCAAAAGTTATGCGCCAAAAATAAGCACACATTTTACTACATTTTTCTTATTGGGATTTTTATTAAATATGGCATAAGCGTAAACTGTTCGTAAATAACAATGCGAATGGACAAACAAAAGACTTAAGAAACAAGCGCGCTTAAAATTACCCATACCAAGTCATACAATCATAAATCATTGCGTACGCAAGTCATTGCCAAGAAGTGTGACTCAAAATGTGCGTGTGTAAAGAGAGAGGTGAGAGATTCTCAAGAACAAGTTAGTTGAAGTAAAAAGTTAATTTCTCTATAAGAGTTGAAAAGAAAAGATAGAACAAGATATGATCTGGTTTAGACCACAATTAAATTATATGTTGGAGACCTGTGTAAAATGTCAGCCAATTCGAATAAGAATTGCCCCCTTTGGGGGCTCAAGCAGTAAAATAGAGAGATCGATTTATAGGGGAGCTGTATCGGACTAAAGGCCGATTCAGACCATAATAAACACGTATGTTGATGGTCATGAGAGGATCCGTCGTACAAAATTTCAGGCAAATTGGATAATAATTGCGACCTCTAGAGGCTCAAGAAGTCAAGATCCCAGATCGGTTTATATGGCAGCTATATCAGGTTATGAACCAATTTGAATCATACTTGGCACGGTTGTTGGATATCATAACAAAACACGTCGTGTAAAATTTCATTCCAATCGGATAAGATTTGCGCTCTCTAGAGGCTCAAGAAGTCAAGACCCAAGATCGGTTTATATGACAGCTATATCAGGTTATGAACCGATTTGAATCATACTTGGCACAGTTGTTGGATATCATAACAAAACACGTCGTATAGAATTTCAATCCAATCGGATTAGATTTGCGCTCGCTAGAGGCTCAAGAAGTCAAGATCCCAGATAGGTTTATATGGCAGCTATATCAGGTTATGAACCAATTTGAATCATACTTGTCACAGTTGTTGGATATCATAACAAAACACGTCGTGTAAAATTTCATTCCAATCGGATAAGAATTGCGCTCTCTAGAGGCTCAAGAAGTCAAGACCCAAGATCGGTTTATATGACAGCTATATCAGGTTATGAACCGATTTGAATCATACTTGGCACAGTTGTTGGATATCATAACAAAACACGTCGTGTAAAATTTCAATCCAATCGGATAAGATTTGCGCTCGCTAGAGGCTCAAGAAGTCAAGACCCAAGATCGGTTTACATGCCAGCTGTATCAGGTTTTGAATTGATTTGAATCATACTTGGCACAGTTGTTGGATATCATAACAAAACACGTCGTGTAAAATTTCAATCCAATCGGATAAGATTTGCGCTCGCTAGAGGCTCAAGAAGTCAAGATCCCAGATCGGTTTATATGACAGCTATATCAGGTTATGAACCGATTTGAACCATACTAAGCGTAGTTGTTAGAAGTGATACTAAAACACTATGTGCAAAATTTCAGTCAAATCGGATGAGAATTGCGCCCTCTAGAGGCTCAAGAAATCAAGACCCAAGATCGATTTATATGGCAGCTATATCAAAGCATAGACCGATATGGCCCATTTACAATACCAACCGACCTACACTAATAAAAAGTATTTGTGCAAAATTTCAAGCGGCTAGCTTTACTCCCTCGAAAGTTAGCGTGCTTTCGACAGACAGACGGACGGACGGACATGGCTAGATCGACATAAAATGTCGCGACGATCAAGAATATATATACTTTATGGGGTCTGAGATGAATATTTGGAGTAGTTACAAACAGAATGACGAAATTAGTATACCCCCATCCTATGGTGGAGGAGATAATTTTGAAAAAATATAGGAACATTTTTATACCCTCCACCATAGGGAGTATATTTATTAGTCATTCCGTTTGCAACACATCGAAATATCATTTTCCGACCCTATAAAGTATATATATTTCTGATCGTTGTACAATTCTAAGACGATTTAAGGATGTCCGTTTGTCTGTCCGTCTATCCGTCTGTTGTAATCACTCTAGAGCCTTCAAAAATTGAGATATTGAGCTGAAATTTGGCACAGATACGTCTTTTTGATGCACGCTAGTTAAGACCATACTTGGGTATAGCTGCTATATAGACCGATCTGACGATAAAGGGTCTAATGCTCACAGAAGCATTATTTGTTAACCGATTTCGCTGAAATTTAAAACAGTGAGCAGCTTTACGCCTCCCAACATAGGGCCCAAATTTGGTTCAGATCGGACTAGGTTTAGATATAGCTACCATATAGACCGATCGGCCGATAAAGGGTCTGAAGCCCATAAAAGCTTTATTTTTGTTATCTGATTTCGCTAAATTTTGAAACAGTAAGTAGTTTTAGGCCATCCTCCATCTGACCCAAATATGGTAAAGATCGAACTGTATTTAGATATAGCTGTCACATAGAACGATATACCGAAAAAGGGTCTGAAGCTCATAAAAGCTTTATTTATTACCCGATTTTGTTGAGATTTGAAATACAAAATTCAACAGTGACTTATATTTATTAGACCACTCAATGTCCGTGCCAGATTTGGGTGAAAAAGTTATCCAATTTTCACCGGATTGTGACGAGAGGGAGTTTACATATACCCGAAGTGGTGGGTATCCAGAGATCGGCCAGGCCGAACTAAATGCCTTTTACTTGTTTACATTAAATTAAAATTTGTGAAAATTTCCGAAAACTTCATTACGTTTGTAATACCTTCGTACATCGATCTGTATATGTGTTCTTGATTATCTTGACATTCCAAGTCGTTCTTGTAATATCCATCCGTCCTTCCGTCTATCGAAATAATGATAGCTAACTGCAACAGATGGGCGACCATAGCGCAGAGATTAGCTATAAAACGGAAGTCCCTTATCATTGAGCTTCAACTTTTTCGGACAGACAGCACTCATTGATATGTGAGAAGTTTGCCCCTGTTCCTTAATGGAAGTTTCAAGGGCAAATGGTTAGCATTTCCGCCTGTGACGCCGAACGTCTGGGTTCAAATCCCGGCGTGAATACCAGCGGTGGTTTTCCCCTTTCTAATGCTGACAACATTTGTGAGGTATCCTGCCATGTTTAAATTTCTCTACCAAGTGGTGTCGCTAAGCGGCATGCCGTTCGGACTGGACATAAAAAAAGGAAACCCATTATCTTTGAGCTTAAACTGAATGTGACTCATTGATATGAGAGAAATACTACCTGTTCCTTAATGGAATGTTCATAGAAAATTTTGCATTTACATTACACTACCGTTGCGAATCAACACCATTACTCTTCTCTAGACACGGCTCCGAAGTGCTTTATATAACCTTGGAAAACGCGCATCATATCGCGATTAGTCGGTAATACGCAGAGCTGTTCGCCTCGCCTTTATTGGGTATCGGCTGAACGTTCGCACCTATCAACACACCGGGAAGAAACACGCACGGTAAGCAAGGTTGTGTCAAAGAACACATACATAGAGTAATTGTCTAAATTAGAGATGTGTATGTGAGTCGTGAGTTATTGTGTCACGTGTGAGTCACGTGATTCCTGAGTGAGTTCCAAATCCAATCACGTGATCGTGCGTGACCATGAATAAATAAAAATTCTTCATGCGTGAGTGAGTGAAATCATCCTCACGGCACTAATCACGACTCACGAGAAAATCACGACTCACGAGAATATCACGACTCATGAGACGCTCACGACTCATGAGACATTCACGAGAGACCCACACGACACTCACGATACGCTCACGACTCACGAGGTTAGCATATCCGCCTATGACGCTGAACGCCTGGGTTAGAATGCTGGCGAGAACAACAGCAAAAAAATTGTCTGCAGTAGTTATCCCTCTTAATGTTACCAACATTTTTGAGGTACTTTGCCATGTAAAAACTTTTTCCTGAAGAAATGTCGCACTGCGGCACGCCGTACGGACTCGGGTATAAAAGGAGGCCCCTTATCATTGAGCTTAAACTTGAATCGGACAGCGCTCATTGATATGTGAGAAGATTGCCCCTGTGGTCAAATTTTCATTTGTATGCATTCTTCACTTAATCCATGGCAGTACGTAAATCTACACAAAAATGGCTATATAAAAAACAACAACATCTGTTTTTAAAATAGTTTCAAAATTCACTGAAACTTTTTCTTTTCATTAAAAATCATTTAAAAGTAGAATCACAAAATGTTGAGCTGTGGCATTTTGTTAAGAATCAATTTATAAGGCGTGTTGATTTTTTTTTAACAATTTTTTATTTATCTTACTGCGAGTATTATCAAGGGAATCAATCATATGTCCTTTGTAATAAAATTGTATTTCCAAAACAAGCTTTAGCCGGAACACACAACTTTTGTGTTAAACTATATTTTTAACGAATTTTTAATCAATTTCAGATTCTTAGTAGTTTTGTCATATTTTTTTTAACTCACTTCCAATCAACAATCATTTAAATTTTTTTTTTTATTTTATTAAGCAAGGCTGGAAAAAACAAAAACGTCACAAAAAACATCAATTTGCCATGGGGAATTTTAGATTTTATATTTTTTCGAATAATTTTCCTTGCTACTTCTTTTTAAGGAAACCATAATTTTTTGTTTCATAAAATCAAAAAAAAAATTAACAATAATTGCCTTCACATTTTCCACGGTTTTTTTTCATGCACACATGTATGTCATAATAATTTTTTTTTCTCTATTTCTTGCATTGCTTTTATTTGTAAAATGTGTAATTTTTCGTATGTTTTTTTCTATTTTCTTCGTTTTTTTTTGTTGTAACCGTACCCCACAAAACCAGATGATTTCAATTTTTATTTCCACTACCAAAACAGAAATTAGCGGCTTTCGCACCCGTTCACAACCAAAATAACCCAAGTGACGCGTTCAAGCTATGTACTCAAACTGAATTTAGCTTTTTCACAAACTTGGCTTACAAGCAAAGCTTCGCCAAAATTACTCCTAAAGCAATTTACAAATGCTATACGCTGCGCGCACACTCACCAGCTGCTAAACCCACAAGCAAGCAAGCGCTTAGCCAAATGCAGCACTTGTATGAATGAATGAACGAAGGAGCGGAAAGACGTTGGCAAAGTTAGTTGGCTGCCTGGCTGTTTAGTCTAGCCGCCTTGATGCTGAAGTCACTAGGCTACAAGAAAATATAAAACAAATAAAAACATAAATAATAAAATAAAATAAAATAAAATAAAATAAAATAAAATAAAATAAAATAAAATAAAATAAAATAAAATAAAATAAAATAAAATAAAATAAAATAAAATAAAATAAAATAAAATAAAATAAAATAAAATAAAATAAAATAAAATAAAATAAAATAAAATAAAATAAAATAAAATAAAATAAAATAAATAAAATAAAATAAAATAAATAAAATAAATAAAATAAATAAAATAAATAAAATAAATAAAATAAATAAAATAAAATAAAATAAAGTAAAATAAAATAGAATAAAGTAAAAAAATAAAATAAATAAAATAAAATAAGACAAAATAAAATAAGATAATTTAAAAAAAATTAAATAAAATAAAATAAAATAAAACAAAATAAAATAAAATAAAATAAAATAAATAAAATAAATAAAATAAATAAAATAAATAAAATAAATAAAATAAATAAAATAAATAAAATAAATGAAATAAATAAAATAAATAAAATAAAATAAAGTAAAATAAAATAGAATAAAGTAAAAAAATAAAATAAATAAAATAAAATAAGACAAAATAAAATAAGATAATTTAAAAAAAAATTAAATAAAATAAAATAAAATAAAACAAAATAAAAAAAAATAAAATAAAATAAAATAAGACAAAATAAAATAAAAAAATAAATTAAAAGAAGGTAAAATAATATAATATAATATAAAATAAAATTAAATAAAATAAAATGAAGTAAAATAAAATATAATAATATTATATAAAACAAGTTATAGTTCGATTCGGACCATAAATTAATTGAATGCTGAACATTGTGGAAGCCATTTTGTAATATTTCAGTCCGTTCGGAAAAGAATTGCGCCCTGTAGGGGCACAAGAAGTCCAGATCCTAGATCGGTTTATATTGCAGCTATATCAGGTTATGTACCAATTTACGCCATACTCATCACAATTTTTGGATCAAAACACCTCATGCAAAATTTTATCCAAATCGGATGAGAATTGCGCCCTCTAGCGGCTTAAGAATTCAAGGTCCCAGATCGGTTTATATGGCACCTATACCAGGTTATGGACCGATTTGGACCATACTTCGCACAAATGTTGGAAGTGATACCAAAACACCACGTGCAAAATTACAGCCAAATCTTATAATAATTGCGCCTTCTTAAAGCTCAAGAAGTTAAGACCAAAGGTCGATTTATATGGCAGCTATATAAGGTTATGAACCGATTTGGACCATACTTAGCACAGTTGTTAGAAGTGATCGTGATGATATCAAAACACTACGTGCAAAATTTCAATCAAATCGGACAAGAATTGCGCCCTCTAGAGGCTTAAGAAGACAAGACCTAAGATCGGTTTATATGGCCTACACTAATAAGAAGTGTTTGTGCAAAATTTCAAGCGGCTAGCTTTACTCCTTCAAAAGTTAGCGTGCTTTCGACAGACAGACGGACGGACATGGCTAGTACGACATAGAATTTCACGACGATCAAGAATGTATATACTTTATGGGGTCTTAAACGCATATTTCGAGGTGTTACAAATAGAATGACGATATTAGTATAGCCCCATCCTATGGTGGAGGGTATAACAAAATATAATAAGGTAAGAAAAAGGATGAAATAAAATGGAATGTAATGAAATATGATGAAATAAAATGGAATATAATGAAATATGATGAAATAAAATGGAATGTAATGAAATATGATGAAATAAAATGGAATGTAATGAAATATGATGAAATAAAATGGAATGTAATGAAATATGATGAAATAAAATGGAATGTAATGAAATTTAATGAAATAAAATGGAATGGAATGAAATGGAACGAATTTCGATGGAACGAAATGAAATAAAATGGAATGGAATTAAATGAAATGGAAGGAATTAAATGAAATGGAATGGAATGGAATGAAATGAAATGAAATGGAATGGAATGAAATTAAATGGAATGGAATGAAATTAATTGAAATGGAATGACATGAAATGGAATAAAATAGAATGAAATGGAATGAAATGAAATGGAATGAAATGCACTGGAATGAAATGAAATGGATTGAAATGGAATGAAATGAAATGGAATGAAATGGAATGAAATGGAATGAAATGGAATGAAATGAAATGGAATGAAATGAAGTGGAATGAAATGGAATGAAATGGAATGAAATGAAATGAAATGGAATGGAATGGAATAGAATGGAATGGAATGGAATGAAATGAAATTAAATGGAATGGAATAGAATGGAATGGAATGAAATGGATTGGAATGAAATTAAATCAAATGGAATGGAGTGGAATAAAAGGGAATGAAATTAAATAATCTTTTTTTCGAAATTATCTTTCGATTTCTTTGTCTATTTAAAATGTGGATCTTGAGTTAATACATCTCCAGGCCCGGGAAATATATCAACACTCGTCCTTTATAAGTGTTCTTCGACGCTTCCTCCTCCACTACACAAAAAAAACGCCTGAAAAATCGCAATTATAAGTTTAGTTAAAAATAAAATCGATTCAATTTAATGTTTTAATTAATAATCAATCAATCACTTTTGTAATTGAATCAATTAAAAAATTAATTGATTACAAATTTCGAAAAAATTCATCCAAAAAATTCTTCGACGCTTGCTCTCCACTACAAAAAAAAAATCGCCTGAAAAATTGCAATTAAAAGTTTAGTTGAAAATAAAATCGATTCAATTTAATGTTTTAATTGAGAATTCAATCACTTTTGTAATTGGATCAATTAAAAAATTAATTGAAAGTTTCAAAAATTTTTATAATTTTTTTAATTGAATATGCATCTTTTTTTATTGAAAATTTTTTCAATCACTACTTCAAAAACGCTGATTGATATTATCATTTTCGTGATTGAAGCAGTTTCAATTAAAAAATTAATTAAATTAACTTAATTCGTAATAGAGACCGATTTTTATTTTGTTCTGTGTACAAATCCTTTTTTCATTTTGAACCTTACCATGCGGGATTTTTCTCGTCGCGTTGGAAGGTTGCGAACGTTCAGTCCATCCCCAAAAAGGGTGAGGCAAACAACCCTGCGCTTTACCGGCCAATTGCGATATGCTTCGCACACTCTAGGTTGTGGAGAGTATGACTAACCACCATCTTGTAAGGTATTTAGAGTCTAACGGCCTTCTTAGCGATAGTTTGGGTTCCGCACAAATCCCTCTACGGGAGACCTAATGGCATTCTGTCGTAATGCTGGAGTGGTTCTATCCACCAGTATGGTGAGAGTAAGTTCGTGGGTCTGGATATTTCCAAGGCATTTTGATAGGGTCTTGTACAGTGCACTTACATATATCAAAGCTAGTCGCTATTGAAGTTGGTAATAACTTTGTTCCATTCATATCGAGCTTTCTCAGAGATCGCATTATACGTGTTGTTGTAGATGGGTGGTTCTCATCCGATGAGTATACATTGACCGCAAGTGTGCAACAAAGCTCTATCCTTTCCCCTTTTCTTTTTCATATTTTCACTGACGTTTTATTGGGCCAGACTTTCAGCATACTCATTTGCCGATAATAGTAGTCAGTGTCATTCATATTTGTTCGACAATAAGCCCACACCCCAAGAAATTGTAGACAGGAAGCGCATAATGGATAAAACGCTCTCCCCGGATTTGCTGGCGATTTCCGAGTGGGGTAGAATGAACAGTGTAGACTTAAACGCACAGAAGACGCTATGCTGTTTCTGGTCTCACAAGCTATTCACTTACCCACTACATTCGTCAATATCTATCGACGGTATTGAGTAGTTAGATGCATTTGATGTTCTGGGCTTGCACATAAAGTGTGATGTCCGTTGGTCAAGCCATGTATTCGAAGTATCGAAAGCAGCATTCAGGTGTTTGAGCTCTCTTAAGACTTGCAAGAAATATTTCACCTCTTCTGATCTTCTTAATATTTATACCGTAGATGGAGTATTACTCACATATGGGCAGGAACTTCAAAGTCATCTATCAAGCTACTGGACCGTGTTCAGCGGAGTGCAATGGTATTGATTGGGGACATTAGGGTATCCAACTCTATTGCTTCTCTTGAACATCTTCGGAATGTTGGTACCGTTGTACTGCTCTTTCGATACTTTCACGGCGTGTGTTCCGGATATATCTGTCTTCCTTTGCCTGACGTTGTGATGTTCACCATGAATACAATACATGCTAGGAGCTCACATCCTTTTGAAATTGATTGACCAGTTGATGGATCCATGCATTACCGAGAAAATTAATTTTTCGTCCGAACCATTCATATGTGCAATCGAGTTCAATCGGAAGCTCGTTTTATATGGGGGCTATATCAGATTACGGACCATTTTTAGCATGTGTCTTGAAGGTCACAGGAGTAGTCCTTCTGCTGTATCAGCTTTCAAACCGATCGAACCATATTTGGTACGTATGTTAGAGAAAAAATCAATGTGCAAAATTTCAGCTAGATCGGATAGGAAGTACGCCCTCTAGAGGCTCAAGTAGCACATTCGGTCGATTGGTATGTAGTGAAGCTATATTAAATGTGAACTGATATGGCCCATTTACAATCCCAACCGATCTACACTAATAGGAAGTATTTGTGCAAAAGCGCATAGCCTTATTCCTTCGAATGTTAGCGTGCTTTCCACAGACAGGCAGGCAGACGGACGGGCATGACTGGATCGTCTTCAAATGTGATGGCGATCAAGAATATATATATATATTGGGTTGCCCAAAAAGTAATTGCGGATTTTTCATATAGTCGGCGTTGACAAATTTTTTCACAGCTTGTGACTCTGTAATTCCATTCTTTCTTCTGTCAGTTATCAGCTGTTACTTTTAGCTTGCTTAAGAAAAAAAGTGTAAAAAAAGTATATTTAATTAAAGTTCATTCTAAGTTTTATTAAAAATGCATTTACTTTCTTCTAAAAAATCCGCAATTACTTTTTGGGCAACCCAATATATATTTTAAGGGGTCTTAGACCAATTTATCGTTGTGTTACAAACGGAATGACGATGTTAGTATAACTCAATCCTAAGGTGGATTTAATCCTCCAGGCCGAATCTTATATACTCTCCACCATGGATCGCATTTGTCGATTTCTTTGAATGGCTTTTTCAAATATATGTGAGCTATATCAAATTATTGACCGATATGGCCCGTACTTATCATGGCTGTTAGAAGTCATTGAAAAACACCATCTCCAATGGAAGGCGAGTAAAAATTACGCCTTCCAGAGGCTCAGAAAGTCTAATTGGGGATCGGTTTATATGGCAGCTATAACAGACTATCAACCGATTTAGACCCTACTTGAAACTGTTGTTGAAAGTCATACCAAAACGCCCTCTAGAAGCCCAAGGAGTGTAATGGGGAGGTCGCTTTATATGGCGGCTATATCAGGTTAAAGACTGATTTAAACCATATTTTGCACAGTTGTTGGAAGTCATACCAAACCGATATTTGATAAATTTCAGTAAAATCGAATAAAGATTGCGCTCTCTAGAAGTTCAAGAAGTCTAATCGGAAGATCAGTAACCGACCTACACTAATAAAAAATATTTGTGCAAAATTTCAAGCGCTTAGCTTCACTCCTTCGAATTTTTGGTTGCTTTCGACAGACGGACGGACCCATGTCTAGATCGATTTAAAATGTCATGACGATCAAGAATATTTATATTTTATGGGGCCTTAGACACATATTTCGAGGTGTTACAAACGAAATGACGAAATTAGTATGCCTTCCTCCCATTGTGGAGGGTATAAAAATAAATATATCGTGTTTTTGGGATATGTATTGGTGGGTCTAGAGTTAGGAACATATCAAAGATGAAGAATCTCGGCTAACGATTTCAGTGGTATAGTGAAGTTGAGTATGACCTCCTTTTTGTAGACCAGTGTATATGGCTCAACTACGGTTGCTACTCAACCACACTCTGAATGCGGGTTAAATTTTTGCTATGATTTTTTTTTCGTCATTTTATATAGCTTGGCCAGGGTCTCTAATGTCAAGTGAAGGCGTTACGGCACAGGGGAGAGATAATCATAAGAAAAAAGCACATGCCAAGCGCTGACTATTTCTATTCAACTTGTATTGACCAAAAACGCTCTGTTTACACTGCTCAAGCTTTATAATCGCACACATTGGCTGGCTGTAGTTATTTGACTTAGCCTTAAGACTTGTTGGCTTAGTAATAAGGCATTCTTGCAAGTGTGCTGGGGCTTTTTGCCGAGAAGGGGGCAAGAAATCGCAAACGCTCATTATCGGAAACTAAAGTCCACATTTTATTTCGAAATATTGTAGCAAAAGGCTAAAGGCGCAACTAGAAAACTATATTACGAGACCATGGCATGTGCTCATAGAGGAAATTCCTTGTATCCCTCATCAAATCAGGTATTTTAATGTTTGTTTATGCTTTTTTTTTTAATTTTATATTACAACTATTCTTAATAACTATGAACAGATTTTTATTTCATCATGCTTGACCTTATGGTAGAAATCTACAATTAATTGGTTTTCATTGTAGAATTATTTGTGAAAAAAACTTGGATAATTGTTTTATTGAGGTTGGGGGCCTGGCGAACTTTCGTTCTCCCTTAAACTGATTCCGGGTCCATTAAGCCTGAAACGAAATTAAGGCTTTAGTAAAGATCAATCATATGTCTCTTAATAATACCTTCAACTTAAAAAGGTCTAACACTGAAAGGTTAGACTTAATGTGAGAAAATAAAACCAACAAGTAAAATCGTGCTAAGTTCGCCCAAGCCGAATCTTTTACACCCTTCACCATAGTCCTTGTAGGTAAAAAAAGGTAATAGAAAACTTCCTGCTAAATTTCAAACAAATCGGATAATATTGGATTGCCCAAAAAGTAATTGCGGATTTTTTAAAAGAAAGTAAATGTATTTTTAATAAAACTTAGAATAAACTTTAATCAAATATACTTTTTTTACACTTTTTTTCTAAAGCAAGCTAAAAGTAACAGCTGATAACTGACAGAAGAAAGAATGCAATTACAGAGTCACAAGCCGTTGAAAAAATTTTCAACGCCGACTATATGAGAAATCCGCAATTACTTTTTGGGCAACCCAATAATTAGGCCCTCTAGCGGCTCAAGGAGTCAAGATCCGAGATCGGTTTATATGGGAGCGATATTAGGTTATAAACTGATTTTGACCATTCTTAGCACAGTTGTTGGAACAAACTTATGCAAAATTTCAGACGAATCGATTTATATGGCAGCAATATCAAAATATGGACCGATATAGCCCATTTACTATCCCAACCGACCTACACTAATAGGAAGTATTCGTGCAAAATTTCTAGCGTCTATCTTTATTCCTTGCAAGTTATCGTCCTTTCGACAGACGGAAGGAAGGCGACGGACATGGCTTAATCGACTTAGAATATCAAGACGATCAAGAATATATATTGGGTTGCCCAAAAAGTAATTGCGGATTTTTCATATAGTCGGCGTTGACAAATTTTTTCACAGCTTGTGACTCTGTAATTGCATTCTTTCTTCTGTCAGTTATCAGCTGTTACTTTTAGCTTGCTTTAGAAAGAAGTGTAAAAAAATTATATTTAATTAAAGATCATTCTAAGTTTTATTAAAAATGCATTTACTTTCTTTTAAAAAATCCGCAATTATTTTTTGGGCAACCCAATATACTTTGTTGGGTTTCAGAACAATATTTTAATTTGTTACAAATAGAATGACGAATCTAATACATCCCCATCCTATAAATTAATACATGACCGTCTCATGTTCCATAACATCCCCGAAAGGGAAATGTGCGATTAATCATGACAATGTGGGAATCAAATGAACGGTATTTGGGAGGTAGGTACGAAACTGGGTTTAAATTTTGGGATCAAGAATTTTGGGACAAAATTTTCTATAAAAATAAAATTTTGACACAATTTTCTATAGAAATAAAATTATGACAAAATTTTCTATAGAAATAAAATTATGACATAAATTTCTATACAAATAAAATATTGACAAAATAAAATTTTGTAACAATTTGAGTAAAATCTGGACCCAATGATGACCCAATGTGTGTTTTCAGGTTTCTGCATGCCTTTACCCATCCGAGGCTGTCTCAATATCTCACTCTTTCACTTTGATTAATTTTTCCCAAAACTGTATTTTGAACCTAATTTGCGGTTAATTTGTCAGGTTTCTACATCTATTGGCGCATGTTTGTTTTTTTTTTTAGTTTTTTTTTTTTGAAGACTATTCTTTATTACTAACGTGTGTAGATCTTTGCGTTATAATTATAAATACAATAACCTGTTAATAGCATTTTAACTTACACTCAACGAAATTAATTATTTAGAATAGCAACCAACAGTTTTTGTCGGTTGAAAATGGGAAAGCAGACATGACTGCTGTTTTAGCAAACCTATGAGTGTTATCTAAGCAAACATTTCCGTCTGAACTTGCTCGTCAATTTTATTGCTTTACTTTTGTCCACATAATAGCAACCAACAGTTTTTGTCGGTTGAAAATGGGAAAGCAGACATGACTGCTGTTTTAGCTAACCAAAGAGTGTTATCTAAGCAAACATTTCCGTCTGAACTTGCTCGTCAATTTTATTGCTCTACTTTCGTCTACATGACTGTCGTGGCTACATGTCGTGGATTCTTAACATTATTGCTAAAGAATCTAGATCTATCTGGAGTTGAGTACCTCACTACTGTCATTGAGCACTCTCTTATAGTACCCGATGTGTGAAAGATGGGCAAATTTATCCCGCTACTGAAACCTGGAAAGGACCCGAGCAAGTCGAGTCGTACAGACCGAATTACCTTTTCTCATCAGGATACCTCCTCCCGAGCCTCGTTGGAGAATTTCTATTCGCCGAACATCAGCATGGATTTCGGAGACTGCATAGCACAACGACTGCCCATGACTTCCTTCAGCCCAATCGATGCGATAGGACGGTCTACGTGGCACTGGAACTATCGAAGGTATTCCACATGGTCAGCCATGCCCGATTATTTGAGGACATTTCCAAGACGTCCCTCCAGCAAGGCCTGAAACGCTGGGCTACGAATTATCTGTGTGTTCGCCAGTTTGTGGAATTTAGAGATATGAAGTAGAGTAAAACAGGGAGTTCCCCAAGGTGGGGTGATATCTCCGGCACAGTTTAACCTTTGCCTATCTTCCATTCCACCCATTCCAGACGACACACAGTGGAAGAAAATCGAAAAAAACTGGTAAAAAATATGCCATGTGAGAACGGGTAGACATATCTCTTTGAAATTTGAATTGGTTAGAGGTAAGGTGTTAACAAAATTTCAAGACCGTTAGTGGTCCGAGCGCCTCTTGGCAGGCCCCTAAAGTTGGTCACCACGGTATTTAAAAAAATTTTTGAAGCTGCCAAATATTCATTTTTGGTCCAATTTTCAAATTTCTCAAAAATGTCTAAAAAAGAAAAAAAAAACGAATGAAGATATCTTAGTGCTTGTTTTTAATTTTTTCAAATAAAGGTGTCCTTAAAACACCAAAAATAACTTCTTACCGGTTTTTTTTTTACAAAAATCCCCAAAATACCCCTGCGGGCTAAAATGGTTTCTAAATGTGCGACATTGAAATCGTATCATATGCAGACGATTGTATGATCATGGATTAACCAATTGGCCGTAATTATTTTCCGATGTGTACGACTTCTTCTATGACCTTAAACATACGTGCAAAATATAGATTGGTCCATAATCTGACAGCTCCAGTAGCATAGGTATTTTGGGGATTTTTTTTTACAAAAATCCCCAAAATACCCCTGCGGGCTAAAATGGTTTCTAAATGTGCGACATTGAGATCGTATCATATGCGGACGATTGTACGATCATGGATTAGTAATTATTTTCGGATGTGTACGACTTCTTCTATGACCTTAAACATATGTGCAAAATATAGATTGGTCCATAATCTGACAGCTCCAGTAGCATAGCATTTCTTATCCAACGTCTCAATCTCCCCATTTAAGGTGTTAGATTGATTAAAGTCCCATTTTTTTGCCCAAGTATGGAATAGTGAGTTGGGTTAGGCCGCTGAAAATCTGTGCCGTATATGGTCTATGTCGGTTTTTTTTTTGCATGTTGCACTGATCTTACCTTTTAAGGTCTTAAGCCCACAAAAACCCATTTAGTACCCGATTTCACTGAAATTTGACACAGTGAGCTATGTTAGGCCCTTCCACGTCCGTACCGAATATGGTACGGACCTTATTTTGATGTAGGTGCTATGAATTCTTTAATGGTGCATTTTTCACCGGATTATACATCCTAGGTGGCGGATATCCAAAGTTCGACCCCTCCGATCTTAATGCTTTTTAAATGAAATTGTTGACCAAAATATTCTTTAAAATTGAAAAATTTCTTTAAGTGTTAATATTTACCCTTGAAAATTATTACAGCCACTTCAAGAATGACGCACTTAATGTTTTGGTACTTACCACAGGGAATACATCTTTAAGTTGTCAGACATATTTCATGATCCCACCACTTATGTTTGACAACTTCATCAATCATCTTTTTTTTACCATTTTTCATATTTAAGAAAATAATTATGTATGGTGGCTATAAATTAAAATTTAGCAAACATGGCCTTGAATATGAAATATTTTAAACATATTTATAGTCATTTAGGTCTTTTTTTTGTTTGTACCTGTTACCAATCTCCAGTCACAAAAAATCGCTGTTACCATCACTGCTGATATGATTAGCGATTCCCCATCAATCAATCTTTGGCCCTTGTAAATAATTGGCTACGGGGAAAAATGATTGAGTTAGGAGCTATAAAGATAACTATTAGTAATGAATAAAACCAAACAAGTAAAAGCGCTTTAAATTCGGGCGGGCCAAATCCTATGTACCCTCCACTATGGTAACAAGTTCTCTGAATGACTTTTTATTTAAAGACCGATTGGACCGTACTTGTCATGGTTGTTAGAAGTCATAGAAAAATACCACTTCCAAAATTTTAGACAAATCGGATTAGAATTGCGACTTTTAGAGGCTCAAGAAGTCAAATAGGGAGATCGATTTATATGACAGCTATATCGGGTAATCAACCGATTTGAACTATACTTGGTACAGCTGTTTAATGTCATACCAAAACACCATGTACAAAATTTCAAACAAATCGGTAAGGAATTGCGCCCTTTAGAAGCTCTAGAAGTAAAATCGGGAAATCAGTTTATATGAAAGCTATATCAGGTTATGGACCGATAGACCATATCGTTATGGTAGTAAGAAGAAAACAAAATCAGCACCTGCAAAATTTCAGCATAAACGGAAGTCCTATTCTATCCTTATGTGTCCTCTAGAGGCCCAAGAAGTTAAGATCCGATATCGGTTTATTTAGCAGCTATATAAGGTAATGAATCGATCTGAACCATGCTTAGGTACAGTTGTTGGAAGTCATTCCAAAACACAATGTGCAAAATTGCAGACTAATCGGATAAGAAATGCGTCCTTTAGAAGGTCAAGAAGTAAAATCGGGAGATCAGTTTATATGGCAGCTATATCAGGTTATGGCTCGATATAAACCATACTTCGCACAGCTGTCAAATCAAAATACCATGTACAAAATTTAAATTAAATCGGGTGGTATTTGCGACCTCTAAAAGCTCAAGAAGTTAAATTGGTTGATCGGTTTATATGGAAGCTATATGAGGTTATGGACCGATGGACCAAATTGGTACGTTAGTTAAAAAAAAAAAAAAAAACACCAAAATATGGAGCGATTTAGCCCATTTACAATCCCAACCGACGTACATTAATAAAAAGTATTTGTGCAGAATTTCAAGCGCATAGCTTCACCCTTTAGAAAGTGAGCGTGCTTTCGACAGACAGACAGACGGACATGTCTAAATTGGCTTAGAATTTGAAGACGATCAGGAGTACGTATATTTTGTTGGGTCTCAGATCAATATTTCGAATGACGAATTAAGTATACCCCTGTTCTATGGTAGGGGGGACCATACCATAACTTTTAAGATATTTTGCACTTTTAAGATATTTTAGCTCGACGGAGAGGCCTTCGCAAATTCAAGGCCCCCTTATTACTGTAGCTCTGAACCTCACGCTGTAGATCATGTAGATCTACCTTAAGGCTTCTGGGCGGGGGATACCTATCCACAAGATCATGATTTGTATGGTCTCTGCGATAACAGCACAAAAGTTATTGCATTTACTTATGTCTTCGCACTGGTAGGATCTTTGTCTCCTGATGGAGGTGGTCCACATGAGAACTGAAAAGACATCACGTCGCAGTTCGAAGGGCGGGATTCTGATTGATCTGTGTGGTATTCCACTGCGTGTCACAGAGCTAACGACACCACCCTGGCGCTGCATAACTTATCACAGACCGGCCAATTGCTTTGTACGTGGTCAACAAGGTTTCTTTGTCAGTATCCCAAGTGCTGCCGGCTATTGACTTGAGGACTTTGGTTCTATTTTTGATTTTATTGCTCAGCTCAGTATTCATCTCACGCGTATTTGTAGCGTACAATGTGGCTGAAGATTTGGTTGCAGATATCTTCAGATCTCTTGCAGCGAAATATGAATCAAGTTCATTGAGATCGACGTTCAACCTATCCCAGATGTCAACGATAGGTGGGGGCCTGACGCCATGACCGATCAATCGTCCGCATATGATACGATTTCTATGCCGTCTGCAGAGGTTGGAATGGAGGATAGGTAGAGGTTAAACAGTGCCGGAGATATCACCCCGCCTTGGGGAACGCCCTGTTTCACTCTACGGTGCTTCGACTTCTTATCCCTAAATTTCACAAATGACTGGCAACCACACAGATAATTCGCGACCCAGCGTTTCAGGCCTGGCTGGAGGGACGTATTGGCGATGTCCTCAAACAGTTTGGCATGGTTGACCGTTTCGAATGCCTTCGATAGGTTCAGAGTGTTCTAGAACATGTTGAGGACTTTTGTTTTGCTTTTGGTCGGTGTGGTTACCAACGGCAGTCGATTTATAGTTGATCGGTAACTTTTGGTGGATATTAAGACGGTCACGGTTGGTGTAATATCGACGGTGAGGCCTTCACAATTTCAAGGCCCGCTTGGTAATTTTGATCGGTGCAGTTACCGACGGCAGTCCATTTATAGTTGATGGGGATCTTTTGGTGGGCGTTTAGGAGGGCTTGATTGGTGTAGTCTCGACGGTGAGACCTTCGCAAATTCAAGGCCCCCTTGGTGCTTTGGGTCGGTGCGATTACCGACGGCAGGCGATTTATAGTTGATCAGGAACTGTTGGTGGGCGTTTAATTTGTCACGTTACAGACTTCTATTCTAACTTCCAGCAACCATGCTGAGTATGATCCGAATCGGTCTGTAAACTGATATAGCCACAATATAAACCGATCCCTAGTTTTGACTTCTTGAACCCCTGCAGGCCTCAACTTTTATCCGATTTGGCTGAAATGTGGCTCAAGAACTTCTTTTCTGACTTCCAATATACGTGCCGCGTATGACCCGAATCAGTCTATCAACTGATATAGCCCCACCATAAACCAATCCTTGCATTCAACTTCTTAAGCCCCTGGCAGCCTCAATTTTCATCCGTTTTGGCTAAAATTTGGCCCAAGGACTTCCAACATTAGTGTCAAGTATAAATCGGCCTATAACTGATATAGGCCCAATTTCATACCGATACCTCGATATGAATGCTTGAGAAGCCCCTATTGAAGCCTCAATCAGTTTCCGATTTGTTAGTTACAAATTAATTTAAATACAAACTGAGTAAATAATTTTAAATTTTCAGCGGAATCCATGGTGATGAGTACCCAAGATTCGTCGCGACCTAACTTAACACTTAGCTTTGCTTTTACCTGTGTCTGGCTTACTACTAATATGTATTTTATTCCATTTGATTTCTTTATCTTTTTAGTATTTGAGTAAATTTAACTTTTAATTATTTTTATATTTCTAAAATTGATGCTCATTATCAGGTATTTTTATTTGACCTTTTTATTTTTTTTTATCATTTAACCATTTCAGAAAATCTTCCCACCATTCACCTTTTTTTAAATGGTTTTTTTCTGTTTCTTGTAAAAAGTGCCGCTATTAAAGCCACCACGTTGTTAGCGGCTGACTTTGGATGAATGATTAACGACCAACCTTTTAGAGATATTAACCCATATTGAAGTTGCGTTATGATAATTTGCCCAATGACAATAAACAAACAAACTTTTTGATGCACAGAGAGAAAAAAGTTTAAAAAAAATATTTCCATAGCAATTTTTGTCAATTTTTATTTGTGTAGAAATTTTTCAAAATTTTGGAGAAAATATTGTCAAAATGTAGTTCCTATAGAAAAATTGGTAATATTTTCTACTACCACTACTACATTTCCCCTGAACATTTCATTAAGGAACAGGAGATACCTCTCTCATACCCATAAGTGCAGTCCGATTAATTTTTAAGCTCAATGATAAGGGGACTACTTTTTAATGCCAAGTCCGAGCGGCGTGCCGCATTGCGACGCCACTTGGTAGACCAGTTTTAACATGGCAGGACACCTCACAAATATGGCCAGCATTTGTAATAAAATAACCACCTCTAAAAAATTTACTAATGTTCATGCCAGAATTTGAACCCAGACGTTGGAAGTCATAGACGAACATGCAAACCTCTGCGCTACGGTAGCCTCTGTAGAAAATTTGCTAAAATTTACTGCTTGAGCCTCTAGAGGGCGCAATTGTTATCCGATTTGCATGACGTGTCTCGTAATGACTTCCAACCACTGTGCTAAGTTTGGTTCAAATCGGTCCATAACCTGATGTAGCTGCTATATAAACCAAAAACTTCCAAAACTGTGCTAAGTATAGTTCAAATAGGTAAATAAACTGATATAGCTGCCATATTAATCGATCTGGGATCTTGAATTCTTGAAACACTAGAGGGCGTAATTCCTATCCGATTTGTCTGAAATTAGCATGAAGTGTTTTATTATGACTTCCAAAAACTGTGCTAAGTATGGTTCAAATCGGTGCGTAACCTAATATGGCAGCTATATCTTCCTAAAAGAGATACCGTGAAAAGAACTCGATAGATGCGATCTATGGTGGAGGGTATATAAGATTCGGGCCGGCCGAACTTAGCACGATTTTACTTGTTTTTATACCCACCACCGAAGGATGGGGATATATTCACTTTGCCATTCCGTTTGCAACACATCGAAATAAGCATTTCCGGCCATATAAAGTTTATATATTCTTGATCAACGTAAAAACCTAAGACGATCTAGACATGTCCGTCCGTCTGTCTGTTGAAATCACGCTACAGTCTTTCAAAATAGAGATATTGAGCTGAAACTTTGCATAGATTCTTTTTTTGTCCATATGCAGATTAAGTTCGAAGATGGGCTATATCGGACTATATCTTGACATAGATATACATAGTTTTAGACCCATAAAAGCCACGTTTATTATCCGATTTTGCTAAAATTTGGGACAGGGAGTTGTGTAAGACCCTTCGACTTCCTTCGTTAATTTGACCTAGATCGGTTCAGATTTGGTTATAGCTGCTATGTAGACCGATCCTCCGATTTAGGGTCTTAGGCCCATAAAAGCCACATTTATTATCCGATTTTGATGAAATTTTGGGATAGTGAGTTGTGTTAGGCCCTTCGACATCCTTCGTCAATTTAGCCCAGATCGGTTCAGATTTGGATATAGCTGCCATTTAGACCGATCCTCCGATTTAGGGTCTTAGGCCCGATTTTGCTAAAATTTGGGACAGTGAGTTGTGGTAGGTCCTTGGACTTCCTTCGTTAATTTGGCCTAGATCGGTTCAGATTTGGTTATAGCTGCCATATAGACCGATCCTCCGATTTAGGTTCTCAGACCCATAAAAACCACATTTATTATCCGATTTTGATGAAATTTGTGAAATCTTAGGCCCTTCGACATCTTTCTTCAATTTGACTCAGATCGGTACAGATTTGGATATAGCTGCCATATAGACCGATTTCTCGATTTAAGGTTTTGGGCCCATGAATTGCGCATTTATTGTCCGATGTCGCCGAAATTTGGTACAGTGAGTTAAGTTAAGCCCCTTGACTTACTTTTGCGATATGACACAGATCGGTCCAGATTTAGATATAGCTTCCATATAGACCGGCATCTCAGTTTTAGGTTTTGTGTCCATAAAAAGGCGCATTTATTGTCCGATGTCGCCGAAAATTTGAGACAGTGTGTTTAGTTAGGCTCTTCGACTTCCTTCTTCATTTTGGCCCAGATCGGTCCAGATTTGAATATATCTGCCATATAGAATGATCTCTCGATTTAAGGTTTTGGGCCCATAAACGGCGTATTTGTTGTCAGATTTCGCTGAAAAAGTGTTGCCCAGCAACACCTCGCTTGGTCTCGTCTATCGGTGAGCTGAAAATGGTTGCAATCTTATCGTTAAAGTTTGCAACTCCTGCTTTCACGCTGAATATTATAATATCGGGGCTATGGCGGCCTACACATTAATTAAATCACACAGTGTCCCGTTCGGTCATTATAATTGATCGACTGTTGTGGGGTGAGGTGGTCCGCTAGATATATGAACAGAATAATGATATCAGATTCGCAGTACACAACCTTATACCTTTAATTTAACCTCATATTGTCATGATTGGTGTATGCAGCCTCCTAGGTTCTTGGACACAAAGTTTAATGTCAAATGCCTATCATTTGAGTTTCATCAAGCTATGATTGAGTAGTAATCCCATTTTGGGAGCTTATCGGGGATAGGGCGACTATCAATTGATTGGACCTCGTTTTTTATGTCATATTCGTAGTCTACTCCCGAATACCTTTCATTTGAGTCCTATATTGATATATACGTCCAAAATGTCTATTTTGAGCAGTTTTCGGGCTTGGGCTACCCCTTGGATACTTGAACCCAAATTTTTATACCACATTCGCTTTCTTCTCTCCAATATCTTTCATTTGATACCCATATTGTCCCTATCGGTCCACTTTTTTTTTGGCTGGTACTTTTGGGGTAAGGGGGAGGGTCCGCCCCCAATGCGTTATCAAAAAATTATATAGCCTATTGCTCCTTCCGGACCACATTCGTAATCTCCTCCCGAATACCTTTCATTCGATTCCCATTTTGTCGTTATCGTCCAATAATTCTATTATGGGGGGTTTTGGGGTCGGGGCGGCCCCCCAATTACTTGGACTCAATTTTTAATATGGAAATCGTACTCTATTCTTGAATACTTTTCATTTAAGCCCCATATTTTCCCAATCGGTCCAATTTTTGTTTTGGCTGGTACTTTTGGGGTAAGTAGGAGGGTCCGCCCCCCTTGCGATATCAAAAACTTATATAGCCTATTGCTCCTTCCGGAACACATTCGTAATCTCCTCCCGAATACCTTTCATTCGATTCCCATTTTGTCATTATCGTCCAATAATCCTATTATGGGGGTTTTTTTGGGGTCGGGGCGGCCCCCCAATTACTTGGACTCAATTTTTAATATGGAAATCGTACTCTATTCTTGAATACTTTTCATTTAAGCCCCATATTGTCACAATCGGTCCACTTTATTTTTTTTGGCTGGTACTTTTGGGGTAAGGGGGAGGGTCCGCCCCCAATGCGATATCAAAAAATTATATAGCCTATTGCTCCTTCCGGACCACTCCCCACAATCTGTGAAAATTTCAAAGAAATCGGTTTAACCGTTTTTGAGTCTATACGGAACAAACAAATTTACAAACCCACAAACAAGCAAAAAAACAAGCAAACAAACAAACAAACAAACATACAAACAAACACAAATTCATTTATATATATAGATTTGGCCAATATTTTATTTTTATAGAAAATGTTGCCAATATTTTATTTTATTATACCAATGGCTTTTAAGGCAAATGATATGACCAAAGGTATTGGTCAAGCACAGTCTTCTCGATTTCGGCCTTACCAGGGGCCTCGTCAGACTGTTATGTGACTAAAACATGAACATTGCCAAACTCTTTTTTTGTGTACTTGAACATTCATTGAATGTCACTGCAAGTGCTTTTTGTGCTTAGGCCACATTGACCAGTTTGTATCGAAAAAGTAGAAAATAAGGCTTTCTTCTCTCTTACAGCGCTAAGGAGACTTGGAGGACTTATTGAGCGTGCCCTTTAGCGACTATTGCAAAGGTATTGGTCAAGCACAGTCTTCTCGATTTCGGTCTTACCAGGGGCCTCGTCAGACTGTTATGTCACTAAAACATGAACATTGCCAAACTCTTTTTTTGTGTACTTGAACATTCATTGAATGTCACTGCAAGTGTTTTTTGTGCTTTGGCCACATTGACCATTGACCAGTTTGTATCGAAAAAGTAGAAAATAAGGCTTTCTTCTCTCTTACTGCGCTAAGGAGACTTGGGGGACTTATTGAGCGTGCCCTTCACAGTAATCAATAGTCGTTGAGTATGTAGAGCACCTTTCCATCAATTCGACAAATATGTTGAGACACATAGCGTATCAGAAACCACGATCCATCATGCCAGTCAGAGTGTTGTGAAAACATCACACACTTGCCTATCTTTTGTAAGTTCTTTGGTATGCAATTTTATTTCTATAAAAATGTTCTCTCAATTTTATTTCTATAGAAAATTTTGTCAAAAGGTTTTTTTTTGTTGCTTTTTTCCCCTCCCCTTTTTTTACGGTGTACCTATGAATGTCGGTAATGCATGTAATTTAAAGCATGGTCGATACTCAAGACTCTTCATTAACAGACTCTCGGCTCTAGGTTAAGCATTCATCCATCCATACATATGTCTTCGACACTTGCTGAGGTAGATTTGGGCCATGTATAACCTTAAAAACCGCTTACAATGAACGACTTGATTTGATGATGGGTGGTTTGGTTTTCGATGTTGCGAATAAGAGCATCAAATAATTTATGATAATTTTGTCTTCCCTCCATTTGATGAAAACCATTGGGATAAAATCAACAAAACCAAAACAAAATGTTAACACTATTCGCATAAGCTTGACGGATTTTTGTCGATTTTTGTTTTTTTTTCATGAATAAATGCCGGTTTCTTTGGCACGACAGTCGCAAATGTTTGAATGCTAATGGCGCTAACGCTGTAGGTCTGCCTTTCAGACGGTTGTTTGGCCATCTCTAGGCATGAGATCAGTTTCAGTTTCAATTCCAGTCAAAGTGGCTTTTAATCTCTTTCATTGTTTGACTATCTGTCTTTTTGTCTGCCGGTCTGTCTATCTGAGATATTTCTCTATACACATGCGAACATTTATTTTATTTTTACGCGTTAAAGTCAAGCAACTGTTTTGCCCAACTGTCTGTCGTCCGTTCATGCGTTTGGCTGTCTGTCCGTTTGACGACTGTTTGCCTCATATTATAATTATGATGCTGCAATTATTTCGCAAAATGAATGTCTTTAAATCTTTTAATTAAACAAGCGCGAAAAAACGCCATTGAATATTCAAACCAAAAATAAAACCATAAAACAGTAATCCCATCCATAGTGACGGTACTATGCCAACCTTTGGATAGAAACAAATATTTGTTGTTCATATCATTTAGGCAAATAATTTTAATTTTAAAATAAAAAAAGTAAATTTGCGTACTTTCTTTCATACTTTGCCGTAGTATAAAAAGTCGTTAAGGTTGCAAACGAATATTTCGCTAATTATTCAATTGTAAAAATTTTTTATTTGTTTAACTTTTACTAATATGCAAAAAGCTAAAATGAGTAGAAAAATGCCTTATCATGCCACATTTGTCATTTAAATTTTTGTAGATATAAAATAATGACATAACTTTGAAAAAAGTGAATAAAAATTTTGAAAAAAAATTCTATTTATATATGATCTAGCTGAGCCCCCTCCGCTGCGCCCAATAATGCTATGTTGAAGAGGAGTGTTCTAAATTTGGAAATTTCCGGCTAATTTCAATTGAAAATGTATTACAATTTTCCTGTGGATTTTTCTACTCTCAAATACCTCTTATTTGAACCCCACATTGTAAAAGTTCTGTTTGGGATTGTGATGGACCCCCAGAGACTTGGTTCCAAAAGTGAAACTGAATTTCGTTTTCTGCTCTCAAAGACCTTTCATTTAAGATCCATATTGCCATGGTCGGTAAATATGTCCAATTTGAGGATTTTTTTGACCCACTTAACACTAAGTCCCACAATTGATTGTCATATTCGTTTTCTACTCTCAAATACCTTTAATTTGATACCCATATTGTAGTGATTGGTCTATAAATCCATTTGGAGGGTTTTGGGGGGTGGACGACCCTCCTAGACACCCCACCCCAGATTTTGATACCAAATTTTTGTTTTAAGGTTACTGTAAGTGTGCAAACAGAATTTCGCTTAAATCGCCCCATCCATCTCCGGGATATGGTGTTTTTAAAAATTACATTAAGCAAACAACCGCAACGAAATTCCTATATTTTATTTTTCTGTATTCGAAGGACCGAAAGGTTGTCATAACAAGGATAAATGCCATATATTTTGGTCACTCTGTTCTTTCTCTCTGTTAATGTTGGTTTCTACAAATTAGCGCCATCTACTGGCTTTTTTCTGAATCCAATTGAAAACATCCAGTAGATGGCGCTAATTAAAATGTTAATATTAAACTCACGCCTATAACATTGGTCACCATGGGGTAGTTGTGTATAAAAGGCTATTCGACTACCTATTAAAAAGTCACCATTAAGTTTTTTTATATCCTCCACCATAGGATAGGGATATACTAATTTCGTCGTTCTGTTTGTAACTCCAGGAAATATTCGTCTAAGACCCCATCTTATATATAAAAATCAATTTGTGTTTGTTTACCGGTTTGTTTATTACCTTGAAATTTTCACAAATTGCGTAGGTTGATCTGGAAGGAAACATAAGCTATATATTATTTTTTGATATCGGGAGAGGGGCGGACCCTTCCCCTTACCCCAAAAGTACTACGCAAAACTAAAAGTGGACCGATCGCGACAATATGGGATTCAAATGAAAGGTATTCAAGAGTAGAGTACGAATTTCATAATAAAAGTTGGGTCCAGGTATCCGGGGGTACCTACTCTTAAAAATAGGTTTGTTTTACGATAGGTTTGTTTTACGATCATGACAATATGGGACTCAAATGAAAGGTATTCGGGAGTAGATTACGAATATGATCAGGAAGTACTAATGGGCTTTATAATTTATTGATAACGGAAGTGGACGGACCCTCCCCCGTTACCCCAAAACACCACCCAAATGAAAAGTATGCGGAAGTAACAAACAAACATGTCGAAGTATAGGGGATCACCCCACCCCCACAAAAACGCCCAAAATGGACACATTACACAATCACGGATATATGGGACTCGATTTGTTTGTTCCGTATAGACTGTAAAGCTGCATAACCGATTTTCTCGAAAATTTCGCATATTGTGTAGGTTGGTCTGGAAGGAAACATAGGCTATATAATTTTTCCGTATCGGAAGGGGGACGGACCCTCCCCCTTATGCCAAAAACAGAACCCAAAATCAAAAGTAGACCGATCGGGACTATATAGGTATCAAATGAAAGGTACTGGAGAGTAGAATATGAACATGGTATTAAAATTGGAGTCTAAGTACCCATCGGACCGCCCAACCCAAAACTCCCCCAAACAGACATATTGGACGTTCATTTCAATATGGGGCTCAAATGAAAGGTATTCGGAAGTAGATTTCAAATCTGGCATACAAAATCAGATCGACGTATAAGGGGTCACGCCACCCCTCAAAAACGCCATTAGACCCATTATGACTATATGAAACTTGACTGAAGCGATTTTCTTAAAATTCTCATAGATTGTTTACGTTTTTTCTGGAAGGAAACATAGTCTATATCATTTTTAGATATCGGGAGGAGGCGGACCCTTCCCCTTATCCCAAAAACGCAACCCATATCCGAAATTGGTCCGATGGGCCCAAAAGGGGTATCAAATGAAAGGTATTGGAGGCCTTAAAACGAATATGGTATTAAAATTTGGGTCCAAGTACCCAGCGCCCCAGCCCCAAAATACCCTTCAAACGGTTCATATTTACCGGCCATGGCAATATGGGGCTCAAATTAAAAACTCAATGATAAGGGACCTTTTTTAAATGACCATGCATGGCATTGTACGTCGCAAATGCTGCCAACATTAAGAGGGGATAAACACCGCTTTGTCCGATGTTTTCGCCAGGATTGGAACGCGTTCAGCGTCCGCATTCAGGGCGAAGTTTCCCCACCATTCAAAAGATATTAGAGAGTTAAAGAAGGCGCAGCGGAACGGGGGCCGTTCGGCTAGTTAATTATATATATTCTTAATCGTCATGACATTTTAAGTCGATCTAGCCATGTCCGTCCTTTCGTCCTTCAGCCTGTCGAAAGCAGGCTTACATTCGAAGGAGTAAAGCTAGCCGCTTGAAATTTTGCACAAATACTTCTTATTAGTGTAGGTCGGTTGGGATTATAAATGGGCAATATCGGTCGGGATTACAAACGGGCCATATAAACCGACCTGAAATTTTGACTTCTTGAGCCACTAAAGGGCGCAATTCTTAACCGAAATTTTGCACGACGTTTTAAGATATGACTTCCAACAACTGCGCTAAGTTTTGTTTAAATAGGTGTAAAACCTGATATATAGACCGATCTGGGATCTTTACTACTTGAGCTTCTAGAGGGCGCAATTCCTATCCGATTTGGCTGAACGACGTGTTATGATATGACTACTAACAACTGTGTCAAATATGGTTCGAATGGTACGGTCTACGCTGCCATATAAACTGTCTACGCTGCCATATAAACCGATCTGGGATCTTGACTTCTTGAGCCTTTAGAGGGCGCAATTATTATCCGATTTGGGTGAAATTTTGTACAACGGCTTCTCCCATGACCATCAACATACGTGTCAAATATGGTCTGAATCGGTCTATAGCTTCATTCAGCTCCCATATAAACCGATCTCCCTATTTTATTCTTGAGCCTCTTAAGGACGAAATTCTTATACTAATTGGCTGAAATTTTAAATAATGACTTCTACTATATTCTCCAATATTCGATTCAATTATTGTCCGAATCGGATATAGCTCCAATGGCATAGCAATATTTTTTCATTAATATTTTGATGGCTTAAAAAGAGATACCGGGAAAAGAACTCGACAAATGCAATCCAAGGTGGAGGGTATTAAGATTCGGGTCGGCTAAACTTAGCACGCTTTTACTTGTTAAATTATGCATTTTCAATGTATTGTGACGGAAGGTGTTTAATATATATAGGCGGTGGGTATCCAAAGAACTTAAAGCCTTTTAATTTATTTATTTTTAAAAAAATATCCAAAAAAAATATTTTTTTTTTTAATTTAACATGACCAAGAGCATTTTTATGCCCACCACCGTAGGATAGGGGGTATATTCATTTAGTCATTCCGTTTGCAACACATCGAAATATCAATTTCCGACCCTACAAAGTATATATATATATCGGATCGTCGTAAAATTCTAAGACGACTTAACGATATCCGTGTGTCTGTCCGTCCGTCTGTTGTAATCACTCTACAGCCTTCAAAAATTGAGATATTGAGCTGAAATTTGGCACATATACGTCTTTTGATGCACGCTAGTTAAGTTCTTGAAGGCGCCAAATCGCACCATATTTGGATATAGCTGCTATATAGACCGATATGGCAATAAAGGGACTAATGCCCATAAATGCTTTGTTTTTTATCCGATTTCGCTGACATTTGAAACAGTGAGTAGTTCAAAGCTTCCCGACATCTGACCTAAATAGGGTTCAGATCGGACTATATTTAGATATAGCTGCCATATAGACCAATCTATCGATAAAGGATCTAATGCCCATAAATGCTTTATATTTTATCCGATATCGCTGAAATTTGAAACAGTGGGTTATTTTAAGCCTACTGACATCTGATCTTTATATGGTTCATATCGGACTATATTTAGATATAGCTGCCATATAGACCTATCTGCCGATAAAGGGTCTGAAGCCCATGAAAGCTTTATTTTTTAACCGATTTCGCCGATCTGCTGATAAAAGCTCTATTTATTACCCGATTTCGCTGAAATTTGAAACAGTGGGTTATTTTAAGCCTCCCGAAATCTGAACTAAATATGGATCAAATCGGGCTATATTTAGATATAGCTGACATATAGACCGATCTGCCTATAAAGGGTCTGAAGCCCATAAAAGCTTTATTTTTTAACCGATTTCGCTGAAATTTGAAACAGTGAGTAGTTTCACGCCTCCCAACATAGGACCCAAATATGGTTCAGATCGGACTATATTTAGATATAGCTGCCATATAGACCAATCTGCCGATAAAGGGTCTGAAGCCCGTAAAAGCTTTATTTTTAACCGATTTCGCTGAAATTTGAAACTGTGAGTAGTTTTACACCTCCCAACATCTGACCCAAATATGGTTCAGATCGGACTTTATTTAGATATAGCTGCCATATAGACCGATCTGTCGATAAAGGGTCTGAAGCCCATAAGAGGTCCATTTATTACCCGATTTCGCTGAAATTTTAAACAGTGAGTAGTTTTACGCCTCCCAACATAGGACCCAAACATGGTTCAGATCGGACTATATTTAGATATAGCTGCCATACAGACCGATCTCCCGATAAAGGTTCTGAAGTCCATAAAAGCTTTATTTTTTAACCAATTTCGCTGATGTTTGAAATAGTGAGTAGTTTTACGCTTGCCAACATCCGACTCAAATATGGTTCAGATCGGGCGGTATTTAGATATAGGTGTCATATAGGCCGATATGCCGGTTAAGGCTCTGAAAAAAGCTCATAAAAGCTTTATTGATTACACGATTTTGTTGAAATTTGAAATACAAAATTCAACAGTGACTTGCATTTATAAGACCACTCAATGTCCGTGCCGAATTTGGATGTATAAGTTATCCAATTTTCACCGGACTGTGACGAAAGGGGGTTTACATATATATATATCCGGCCAAACTTAATGCCTTTTTTCTTGTTTTATCTGTTCCTAATGTTTATTTTTTTATTTACTTGCAGGTATGTTCTGACGTTTTTCTTGGTTTTGCAAATTTTTCATCTCCTCTCAGGTAATTTTGTTTTCACGATATTACCCTATGGCTCCACTGTGCTGTGTCATTCAAATCTATGGCTGTTGCTCTTTGAGTGACCAATCGACCTTGACGTGAAAACGTTTGGTCTTTTACATGTGTTTGCAGAGCCATCGAATGTTGTCTTAAAGACACACAAACAAGAATGAGCATTTGGATATGTGCGTGTATGCAGAAGACCACCTTTAAAAAAATCTTGTCTTCCAACTTAATTGTGGCATTAAAATCGTTTATTATTTTTTGTTTTTTCTTCATTTAATTTTAATCTCTGTGGTCGTTGTACGATAAATGGTTTTGTAATATTGCATAATATGCTTGTTGTTGTTGTTGTTGTGGAAGTCATGATTCCATTAAGTCTACAGACTTATACAGGCAAAGCTTCTTTTTGCCTTATTCATTGTTTGAGAATGAGCGCGCTTAATTCATTCACTTAGTTTGCTTTAGGCCAGACTTAAAAATTTCGGTTTTTGGATTCTTTATCTGCACATGAATCATTTATGGACTTTACCTACATTTCGGCATTAAAGTGCAGTGGTATATTTTAGTCTAGGCATTAAGCATTGGTGTTTGAGTTTTGAATTATTATTGATTTAAAAAAAAATACCAATCATTGAAGAATGCTTTTGTGGAAAATCCATGGATTTTTTGGTGGTAGTGAACACACACAAACAAGACATTGATTGAGCTAATAAAATTATGTGTACTTGGATTTACTATTACATAGCTGGTTGTGATACTCTTCACTGTAATGGTATTCTTGAACGTTAGATTGAAATGATTTGCTATAATATACTTAACCCTAGAAAGACCAAGCTTTTTATTAAACCCCTTATTTGGCCTTACTCGCTATGATGATGATAACAATGATAAACAGAGAGTTCCCCAAAATGTGTGGAGATATTTCCATAGTTGCGTAATATCTACCTAATGATGGAGGCCACCGTAGCGCTGAGGTTAGCATGCCCTCTTGTGACGCTGAATGCCTGGACTCGAATCCTGGCGAGAATAACAGAAAATAATTTTTAGCGTTGGTTATGCCTTACAAATGCTGCCGAAATTTGTGATGTATTGGGTTGCCCAAAAAGTAATTGCGGATTTTTTAAAAGAAAGTAAATGCATTTTTAATAAAACTTAGAATGAACTTTAATGAAATATACTTTTTTACACTTTTTTTCTAAAGCAAGCTAAAAGTAACAGCTGATAACTGACAGAAGAAAGAATGCAATTACAGAGTCACAAGCTGTGGAAAAATTTGTCAACGCGGACTATATGAAAAATCCGCAATTACTTTTTGGGCAACCCAATACTATGCCATATTGAAATTTCTCCCCAAAGAAGTGTCTCACTGCGGCACGCCGTTCGGACTCGGCTATAAAAAGGAAACCCCTTATCATTGAGCTAGCACATGATTGGACAGCACTCATTGATATGTGAGAAATTTGCCCCTATTCCTTGATGGAATGTTCATGGGCAAATTTGGTATTTTTTTGCGTAAAATCTACCTATCCTTTATTCCACTCACCCTTGACGGCTTCAATATCATATCATATGCTGATGGTGGTATACCCTCTTTACTGCTCATAAGTTATCTTCGCATTTCAATAAAGTGTCAACACCGAAAGAAGAATTGATACCAAACATGCTCATTTCAGTTCCAAACGGTATTTAAACCGTGTGGTATCAAAGCAATACCGCATGGTATCGAAGAACAAGTAAAAAAGCGTTAAGTTCGGTCGAGCCGAACTTTGGATGCCACCCACCACATCGGGTATATACGTAAACCACTTTCGTCAAAATCCGGTGAAAAATGCTAATACTAATAAGTATTGGATTGCCCAAAAAGTAACTGCGGATTTTTTAAAAGAAAGTAAATGCATTTTTAATAAAACTTAGAATGAACTTTAACCAAATATACTTTTTTACACTTTTTTTCTAAAGCAAGCTAAAAGTAACAGCTGATAACTGACAGAAGAAAGAATGCAATTACAGAGTCACAAGCTGTGAAAAAAATTGTCAACGCAGACTATATGAAAAATCCGCAATTACTTTTTGGACAAACCAATACAAGTCATTGTTCAATTGTGTGTAACAAAATATTGATCTTTTTAGTAGGTTTATCTAAAAATAAACAGATCTGAACCATATACGACACGGATGTCGAAAAGCCTAACATAAGTTACTGTGTCAAATTTCACTCAAATCGGATTATAAATGCGCCTTTTATGGGGCCAAGACTTTAAATTGAGATATCGGTCTATATGGCAGCTATATCCAAATCTGAACTAAGTTGCAAAAAAATGTTGAAGAGCCTAACACAACTCACTGTCGGAAATTTCGGCGAAATCGCACAATAAATGTGCCTTTTATCTGCCCAAAACCGTAAATCGAGAGATCAGTCTATATGGCAGCTATATCCAAATCTGGACGGATCTAGGCCAAATTGAGAAAGATGTTGAAGGGCCTAACACAACTCACTGTCCCAAATTTCGGCGAAATCGAACAACAAATGCGCCTTTTATGGGCCCCAAACCTTAAATCGAGAGATCGGTCTATATGGCAGCTATATGCAAAACTTGATCGATCTAGGCCAAATTGCAGAAATATGTCGAAGGGCTTAACTTAACTCACTGTCGCACATTTCGGCGACATCAGACAACAAATGCGCCTTTTATGGGCCATACACCTTAAATCGAGAAATCAGTCTATATGGCAGCTATATTCAAATCTGGACCGATCTGGGCCAAGTTGCAGAAAAATGTCGAAGAGCCTAACACAACTCACTGTCCCAAATTTCGGCGAAATCGAACAACAAATGCGCCTTTTATGGGCCATAAACCTTAAATCGAGAGATCGGTCTATATGGCAGCTATATTTAAATCTGGACCGATCTGGGCCAAATTGAAGAAAAATGTCGACTGACCTAACACAACTCACTGTCCCAAATTTCAGCAAAGTCGGATAATAAATGTGGCTTTTATGGGCCTAAGACCCTAAATCAGCGGATCGGTGTATATGGGGACTATATCAAGATATAGTCCGATATAGCCCATCTTTGAACTTAACCTGCTTTTGGAAAAAAAAAGAATCTGTGCAAAGTTTCAGCTCAATATCTCTATTTTTAAAGACTGTAGCGTGATTTCAACAGACAGACGGACGGACATGGCTAGATCGTCTTAGATTTTTACGCTGATCAAGAATATATATACTTTATAGGATCCTACATCAATATTTGGAGGTGTTACAGACGGAATGACTAGATTAGTTTACCCCCATCCTATGGTTATGGGTAAACAAAGAGTAATTGATAAGAATGTTATATTTAATGTGGTGTAAAATAAGGCGCAGCGAAGCGGGCCGGGTTCAACTAGTGCGATATAAAAGGTTTGTTTTCAGAGACGCTACAAAAGTAGACCGATGAAGACAGCAAACGACGCCATATTTTTTACCCTCTATTGACATTTCTCTTCAATAAGGTTTGCCATTTCATGATGGACATATATACGACCTAACAACGAGTCAAAAATATTAAAATTTACTACCGAAATTCAGAGTCAGTGGCCTCAGAGTTAAGAGCGCTACGTCCAAAGCTTATTTCTGGTTGAATGGTTTGGTCAATAAGCAAAATATGCGTTATTGGTCAGACAGCAATCCACACGTGCTCCATGTGACATCATTGCATCTCAAAAGAATTACTGTTCTGTGCGGTTTATGGGCCGGCGGCGTCATTTGACCGTACTTCTTCCATGGTGATCATGACCGGCACGTTACTGTGAATGGGAATCGCTACCATTCAATGACAACATAATATTTTTGGCCCCAATTGGATGATATGGACTTGGAGGACTTGTGGTTCCATTAGGTCGGCGCCAAAAACCAAACAGCGAATGTCACAACCAATTTATTGGACGCTCTTAGACTATTTCCTGTGAGGCAGTGTTACCGTTGTGAGATTAAAGTCGGAATTTTCAAACTTTTTAGAGGCAAATAATTTTTTGCGACTTATTAAAATGTACTCTTTTTGCGATTTTTTGCTTAAATCTGCTACTTTTTCTGCAAAAGTGCAACTTTTATACAATTTACAGAAAATTATTTTTAATTTGATGACATCGTACTTTCACAGAAATAAAGAATTTTATTGACATACACAACCATTTTTTTAACCTTTGTAGCGCTCTTATTGAAGAATTTTAAAAAACAACGAATTTTTTGTAAAACATTTTTTTTTTTTTTTTTTTTTTTGTTGACTAGTGTATCTGTAAAGATTTTGTGAGAAACTTGAAGTTTATTTCAATGGTTAAAGCTTTGCTTACTCAAACGTAACATTTGCATATAAACTTTAAGATGTGTTGCCAGCAACATATAACAAAAGTCTCTATACACATGTTGCTAACCAACTGAAACACTTTAATTTAATTTGTCTTCTTGATAAAAAATTCCAATGAAAAATACCCTCCTTCATGGTTCGCATTTGTAAAGTTCTTTGCGAGGTTTCTCTTTATAAGACTGAAAAATGTAATAGGAGGTTGTAAAAAGAAAAGCCCGAGGATTTTTCAAAATATTGGGTAAGAATTGCTTTCTATAGGTGCCCAATAAGTACGTCCGTCTGTCCGTCCGTCCATCCGTATGTCTGTCGAAATCACGCTAACTTTTGAAGGTGTTACGCAAGGTGTTTAAAGTTTTGCATAAATACTTCTTATTAGTGCAGGTCGGTTACCGATATCGTATCTTGACTTCTTGAGCCGCTAGAGGGCATGATATTATCCGATTTGGCTAAAATTTAGCATGAAGTGTTTTGGCTGGACTATTAACAACTGTGCCAAGTGTGGTCCAAATCAGTTCATAACCTGATATAACTGACATATAAACCGATTTCGGATCTTGAATTCTTGAGCCCCTAGAGGGCGCAATTATTATACGATTTGGCTGACATTTTGCATGAAGTAGTTTGTTCTAACTTCAAACAACTGCGCCAAATATGGTTTAAGCCGCTTCATAATCTGATATAAATAGCTCCCATATTATCCGATCTCGGATCTTGACTTATTGAGGCAATAGAGGGCGCAATTATTATCCGATTTGGCTGAAATTTTGCATGAAGTAGATTGTTCTAACTTCAAACAACTGCGCCAAGTATGGTCCAAATCAGTTCATAACCTGACATAGCTGTCATATAAACCGATTTCTGATCTTGACTTCTTGAGCCACTAGAGGGCGCAATTATTATCCGATTTGGCTGAAATTTTGCATGAAGTAGATTGTTCTAACTTCAAACTGTGTGCCTTCAAACACTGTGCCAAGTATGGTCCAAATAGTTTCAAAACTTGAAATAGCTGCCATACAAACCGATATCGGATCTTGACTTCTTGAGCCAATAGAGGGCGCAATTATTTTTCGATTTGGCTAAAATTCGGCATGAAGTATTTGGTTTGACCATCACCAACTGTGCCAAATATGGTTCAAATCGGTTCATATCCTGATTTAGCTTCCATATAAACCGATTTCGGAACTTGACTTCTTCAGCCGATAGAGGGCGCAATTATTATCCGATTTGGGTGAAATTTGAAGTGTTTTGTTCTAACAACTGTGCCAAGTATGGTCCAAATCGTTTTTTAACTTGAAATAGCTGCCATATAAACCGATCTCGGATCTTGACTTCGTGAGCCTCTAGAAGGCGCAATTATTATCGGATTTTGCTGAAATTTAGCATGATATGTTTTAGTTTGACCATCAACAACTGTGCCAAGTATGGCGGTTCATTACCTGCCATATAAAGTGATTTCGTATCTTGATTTCTTGAGCCGCTAAGGGAGCAATTATTATCCGATTTGGCTGAAACAACTGCGCCAAGTATGGTCCAAATCGGTTTATAACTTGAAATAGCTGCCATATAGACGGATTTTGGGCCTTGACTTCTTGAGAAGCTAGAGAGCGCAATTATTATCCGAAAATTTTTACGCAACATGCTCTCTGAACTTGTTGTATGGTCATTGCACTTTTTCTCCATAGCAGTTGCAACGTTAACACTTATTCTCCACCAAACTACTGATGCGAAAGTAGTTTGGTGGAGAAAAAGTGCAACGTTAGGACCATACAACCAGTTCTTGGCATAAGCGGACCGATGAGGACTACATCTACTAGGGCACTGGAGGCCATTCTATATATCCGACCCATTGAAAGATTAAATGTGAGGCAGCCACTGCTGGCTATGAGACTTAAGGAGATGGAAAAATCGATTGAGGATGGGAGTAGCTCATACCATCGCGGTATAATCACGGCGACGATAGGAAACCTGAAATGGAGGATACCTGAGACGAAACTTGAGGTCGAGTGCAAGGCACTGCTGCAATCGACACAGTCTTGGACTGACGAAATCCAAAGCTGGGAGATAGAGTGGACCTGGGTGTCTACATTGAGAACTCAGGGACTGGTATCTGTTTTAGACTGCCTGACCATAATACGATCCTGCTGACGGCGATCGCGAAATGCGTGAGCTGGTGTGTTGCGAGAACGTCGATTGTGAACATCTTTACGTACAAGGCAATAACAACCAGGAGGATGACAAAATCCGCATCGTTTGGGCCATAACGAAGTAAGGGGATGACTTGGCAGTGAAGGCCAAGGTATGGAAAAATTTAAGGGTTTTGTAAGTAACATGGAATTCCGAACTTACAATTTTCTTTTTCGAGGTTACTTTTTAGTTTGTGGAGCACACAACAAGCCGATTTCGGGCTTAGGTGTATGTCCATAGTGGCATGGCGTGGATTAAAATCAGCCCTCTCTTTTCAATCTAACCTAACCCTAACCTAACCCAAAATCTGAACCGATTTCGAGCAAACTTCTTAGATAACGATGTAGTCGTAGGGGAAAGCGTTGCGCAAAATTTTGGCAGGATTGGTCAAATGTCTATGTCCTGCACGCGGACGCAGGAAACTGGATCAGTTCTTCTCTGGGAGATACAAAAAGATATGAAGGTTGATTTTTTTGAGAGCTATAGGAAATTTTTTTAAAAAGAAAAAACTTATAGAATTCAGAAAAATTCATGGAATTTTTTTTTGAATCGATAGTACAACAAAACAAATTTTGCCCATGAACATTCCACTAAGGAAAACTTCTCAGGGGCAAAATCAGCGTCATAGGCGGACATGCTATCCTCTGCGATAGTACGGTTCATATAAATTGATGTTTGAAGATTGTAGTCCAATTTGGGCATACTCTTTACAACATTTCGGCCGGTATCCCACGAATAAATGCTTCAATGTTGTCTTTCAATGCGTCAATTGAAGCGTTGTAACATAGCCCCACAAATTGTCTAAAGGCCAGTTGACCGGTCCCGTACTTGAAATAAAATGTTCACCAAACTCGCCTCTCAATAAGTCCGTTGCTACGCGTGGTGTGTGTCATATGATACCGTCTTCTTGAAACCACATGTCATGAAAGTGAAGCTCTTGCATTTTGGGCAAAAACAAAGTTGGATAACATCTCACGGTAGCGCTCACCATTCACAGTTGCCTTACGATTCGCATCATCTGTGAAGAAGGACGGTCCAATGATACCACCAGCCCATAAACCGAACCAAACTGTGACATTTTCTGGATGTATTGGTAGCTCTTGTAATGCTTCTAGCTGATCTTCACTCCGAAATCGTTAATACTGTTTATTAACGTACCCATTGAACCAAAAATATGCTTCGTCGCCGAAGAAGATGAAGTGCGCGATGAACTTTCTTAACAGAGCACGCATTTTGATAATAAAATTCAATAATTTGCAAGCGTTGTTCGTTTTTAAGACAATTCATGGTTAAATTATAGATCAAACTGGAGATGTTTGACAGTGAAACAAAAACATGTGTGAGCTGTTTAAACCAGTGTTGCTCAAAAGATAACAGCTCAAAAATCACCCTTTATATGGGAGTATCACAAATTCGTTTGCTCGTCTCTAGTTCTGATGTAGGCACTCACAACTTCTTACTAGGCCAAGCTGGCTTCCAAGTTAACTCACATTGATGATGAGCAACCCATTCAACCCAAACCTGATCTCCTTAATATTGGGTTGCCCAAAAAGTAATTGCGGATTTTTCATATAGTCGACATTGACAAATTTTTTTCACAGCTTGTGACTCTGTAATTGCATTCTTTCTTCTGTCAGTTATCAGCTGTTACTTTTAGCTTGCTTTAGAAAAAAAGTGTAAAAGAAGTATATTTGATTAAAGTTCATTCTAAGTTTTATTAAAAATGCATTTACTTTCTTTTAAAAAATCCGCAATTACTTTTTGGGCAACCCAATATAATGATCGTAGAAAATTTGATTGAAGTTGTAAAAAGAATTATCCAAATATTATTATTAAAAGTTCTATCTTCCAAATATGTTATTTTAACAAAATATTTTTTCCAAATTTACTTCTATAGAAAATAAGTCGGAAAATTTAAATTCCATTTTTCCACTTTAATCGTTTTTCCACAAAATTGTAAAAAATGTTGGTTTTTTGAATGAGGGCCAGAATGCATTCGCCCCCATTTGTCCTCTTTTTAATGATTTTCTTTAGAGCTTTCGTATGTTTTCCATGTATGTATATTTTTCATTGCACACACTTTTTCATTTTTTGTTTTGATTGCCATAGTCAAGCGGAAAATTTATCTTCAATACATACAACAAAAATTCTAAGGCTTTTTTCCCCAAATACACAGAGTATATGGTGCTTGCTGTCTGCTGCACTGCATTTAGCGTAGGCCAAAGGACAGAGGACAATATTCCAGTATATAGCCTAAATTAAGTATGTATATACAACCCCAACAAGAGGACCAACCATTAGACATAATGACCACAGTGTATATGCCCCTAGCAAAAGACTGCCAGCTAACTGATCAGGTAGCTGAAAAAATGCTCTTCGTATCGTCAGTATTGAAAGTGGGGATGGGTAGGGGTTTTTGCGTGCTTCACAAGTGGTCCTTGCTGCCTCACATAGATATGGGATGCAATATGATTGCATCCAATATTGAGAATGCAGTTGACTTGAATGTGTTGAGAAATGGTTTCCATTTTTGTCAGGTGCATCTTTTTGGGGGTGCATGATGTTGTGGTTTATACTTTGTTACCATAATTCTCTGCTTCTTCCAAATAGCGTCCATTATCGTCGTCGTATGCAGACTACTTCCGTTAAAGGTCCATCGCTCTGTGGAAATTTAAAATCCTACATCAGCTAAATCAATTTAAATGAGTTTTGGAAGGCTATTGCACATATGATAACCTAATTCCTAAATGTGTATTCGAAGATAAGGGTAATCAATGACCAAACACAGGGAAAATGCGCTATTTCTATCCAGCAGTAAAGTGGAGCTGGCAAACTATCGATAATCGCAAGATTATCTTTACCATATTTCTAATAGTGAATATCGATACTATCGTTATATATTTCAAACAATAATGAGAAGTAAAAGTCAGGAGACCGATTTATATAGAAGTACAGACTGAATAAAACCAAATTTAATAAAGTCAGTTGGAAGTCATGAGATAAATCCAAGAAATCGGATGGAAATTGCGCCCTCTATAGGCTACATAGAGCCTATAGATGGCGCATGATTTTTAGGAAGCATGTAGAGCGAATCGCTTATTATACCCACCACCGAAGGATGGATGTACATTCATTTTGTCATTCCGTTTGCAGCACATCGAAACATCTATTTCCGACCCTAGTCTTCTTCTTATATATAAAATTCAATTTGTGTTTGTTTGTCGGTTTGTTCCGTATAGACTCAAAAACGGCAGAACCGATTTCCTTGAAATTTTCACAGATTGTGTAGGTTGGTCTGGAAGGAAACATAGGCTATATAATTTTTTGATATCAGGAGGGGGCGGACCCGCTCCCTTACCCCAAAAGTAAATGCAAATTTTACCCATGAACATTCCACTAAGGAATAGAGGCAAACTTCTCACATATCAATGAGTGCAGTCCGATTCAAGTTTAAGCTCAATGATAAGGGGCCTCCTTTTTATAGCCGAGTCCGAACGGCGTGCTGCAGTGCGACACCTCTTTGGAGAGAAGTTTTACATGGCATTGTACCTCACAAAATTTTTTCTGATGGTCTCGCCAGGATTCGAACCCAGGCGTTCAACGTCATAGGCGGACATGCTAACCTCTGCGCTCCGGTAACCTCCAAAAGTACTTCCCAAAAATAAAAATGGACCAATCGGGACATTATTGGATTCAAATGAAAAGTATTCAAAAGAAGAGTACGAATTTCATAATAAAAGTTGGGTCCAAGTACCTGGGGGGCCGCCCCAGTCTCAAAACCCCTTTAAATAGGTTTATTTGACGCTCATGACAATATCGGACTCAAGTTAAAGGTATTCGGGAGTAGATTACGAATATGATCAGGAAGTTGGTATAGGCTTTATAATTTATTGGTAACGGAACGGAATTTCATGTCGAAGTATAGGGGGTCATCCCACCCCCACAAAATCGCCCAAAATGGGCACATTAGCCAATCACGGATATATGGGATTCGGCTTGTTTGTTCCGTATAGACTGAAAAACGGCAGAACCGATTTTCTCAAAATTTTCACATATTGTGTAGGTTGGTCTGGAAAGAAACATAGGCTATATAATTTTTCCGTATCGGAAGGGGGACGGACCCACCCCCTTATGGTAAAAACACAACCCAAAATCAAAAGTAGACCGATCGGGACAATAAAGGTATCAAATGAACAGTATAGGAGAGTAGAATACGCATATGATATTAAAATTTGAGTCTAAGTACCCATCGGGCCGCCCCAACCCCAAAACTCCTCCAAACAGACATACTAGACGTTCATTTCAATATGAGGCTCAAATGAAAGATATTCGGGAGTAGATTTCGATTTTGGCATACAAAATCAGATCGAAGCAAAGGGGGTCATGCCACTCCTCAAAAGCTCCATTAGACCCATTATAACTTCATGTTACTTGGCTGAACCCATATTCTTAAAATTTTCATAAATTGTGTACTTTTGTCTGAAAGGAAACATAGGATATATAATTTTTAGATATCGGGTGGAGACGGACCCTCCTCCTTACCCCAAAAACGCCACCCATATCCGAAAGTGGTCCGATGGGCAAAATAAGGGTATCGACTGAAAGGTATTGGAGACAACGAATATGGTATTAAAATTTGGGTCCAAGTACCCAGCGGGTCCCCCCTCCCAACCCCAAAACTCCTCTAAACAGATATATTCGAAGTTCATGTCAATATGGGACTCAAATGAAAATTATTAGGCAATAGATTAAAATATGGCATAAAACATTAGGTCCAAGTTGGGTATTTGGTCCACCCCCAAGTACCCCCAAATGGGCATATTAGCCGACCATGGCTATATGGGACTTGAATGAAAAGTATTAAGAATAGATTACGATTATGACATTAAAATTTGGGTTCATGTCTTGGTGGCGCTTTTCCTCCTAAAGATACGTCTAATGGGTTATTTGACCCATTATGACAATATGGGACTTAAATGAAAGCTATTTGAGAGTAGAAAACGAATTTGATGTCCAATTTTGGAGACAAGTGTTTTGGGGTACGCCCTACAGCACTCCCTTAACTGAACTTCATTTCCTTTGGGAATAAAGAACGAATTTGATATCTATTTTCAGTTCAAAGCTTTGTCCGATTTTCTCGCCAGTATTCGAACGCGTTCAGCGTTATAGGCTACAATGGCACGAATTCGATATCCGCATTCAGGGCGAAGTGTCCCCATCCTAAAATGATATTAGAGAGTTAAAGAAGGCGCAGCGAAGCGGGCCCTGTTCGGCTAGTAAAGTATATATATTCTTATCGTCGTAAAAATCTAAGACGATGTATCCATCTCCGTCCGTCTATCCGTCTGTCTGTTGAAATCACGCTATAGTCTTTACAAATAGAGATATTGAGCTGAAACTTTGCACAGATTCTTTTTTTTTCATAATCGGGTTAAGTTCGAAGATGGGCTATTTTGGACTATATCTTAATATAGCCCCCATATAGACCGATCCGCCGATTTAGGGTTTTAGCCCTATAAAAGCCACATTTATTATCCGATTTTGCTGAAATTTTGGGATATGGAGTTGTGTTAGGCCCTTCTACATCCTTCTTCAATTTGGCCCTGATCGGTTCAGATTTGGATATGGCTGCCATATAGGCTTATCTCTCGGTTTAAAGTCTTCGCTTCATAAAAGCCGCATTTATTATCCGACTTCGTTGAAATTTGACACAGTGACTTATGTAAGGCTTTCCCACATCCGTGTCCTATATAGTTCAGATCGGTCCATATTTGGATATAGCAGCCAAAAAAAAAACATTATTTTGTTCTACCAAATTAAGCAGGGACTTGTATTTATTGGACCACTCAATCTACGTGCCGAATTTGGTCCAAACCGGACCATATTTCGCTATAGCTGCTATGGGTCCATAAATTATGAATTTTTTACCCGAAAGGTGGTTAATGTATATACCCGAGGTGTTGGATATCCAATGCCTTTTTACTTGTTTTAATCGTCGTCCACCGGACCACAGCACTATATAACCAAGTAGAAAATCACATTCGGTTCGCCAAATGCTATCGTCCTGATTACGCATAGTGTGAGGTTAAAAGTCAAATGTTTTCCAATAGCGTGTGTGTGAGGCAAGCAGGGTCGATTTTAGGGGTGGGTTAGCCCCAAACCCACCCCTAAAATCGTCCGCCCCCGCCCCTCATAATTCCTATTTTTTAATGTTAGCGCGTATACGTACTAATTATTGTTTTATAGTTCTAATATGCCCACATCTCCCCCACCCCCAAATAAAATCCATGCTACATCACTGAAGGCAATGATCGCCTTTTTTTAAGTGCCGTCCACCCGATCCTAACACCATATATCCCGGCACGGAATAGCTGTAAGCACCACCTAGGCTGGAACATTGAGATCCGATATATGTGGTGTTCACGAGATGCTTAGCTACCAACTACAGGGCGCATCCACAGGTTGCGGATAGTGAAATGCTCTATACGGAGTAGCAGCCATGCAGTCGCGGACAATCAGCGGTTTCGAGCGGAGAGTCTCACTGAGATGCCGGGCGGCAATGGCTCTTGCACAAATACTGAGTGCCTATGATGTTTGATATGACAAGGCGAGTTATTGGCGCCTTTAAATAACTGCCCTGTTCCCGCGGCGCTCACCCGAGCTTGCTCACCTACAGGAGCTTGAGGAGGATCGCCACCTTCCCATAAAAATGTGGCTACGACAACAACAACAACCATAAAGCTTAACTGGAGAATCACATTCAATAATTCAGATGGAAACATCCTCAATTTAGCTGCGATGCCCCGTTTAGATATCCTTTGGACCCGGCTGAGTAAGAATCAGAAGTAGATTTTTGCACTGCCGTCCATCAGACCATATGACCATTTTCTATTTCAACCCTTGCGTTGCAAGGAGAGACAAGGAGGCCACCGTTGTGTAGAGGCTAGCTGAACGACTGGGCTCGAATCCTGGCGAGACCATCAGAAATAATTTTCAGCGGTGGCTTTCCCCTCCTAATGCTGGCAGCATTTGTGAGGTAATATGCCATGTAAAACTTCTCTCCTAAGAGGTGTCGCACTGCGGCACGCCGTTCGGACTCGGCTATTAAAGGTAGACCAAGAGGTCAGATCATTGAGCTTAAACTTAAATCGGACTACACTCATTGATATGTGAGAAGTTTGCCCCTGTTCCTTAGTGGAATGTTCATGGGCAAAATTTGCATTTGCGTTGCAATCTGCCAACTAACAGCTCTATCGTAAAGCTTGACATTTTTCAGGTTATATTTACTCAGAACGTTTTCACTTATGAGCGCTATTTGTGTGGTTTACAGTAACTTTAAAGATTCATCTCGCCCAAAAATGGAATAAAATCCTGAGCATTTTTGTGCGATTATTTTTGTCAACTTTCGACATGGATTAGCTCAACAATAGTGCATCGATGAGCTTAATTCAATTTTCGGCGAGGAATCCTACACTAATCGTACTAATTTGTGAATCGCTCGTGTCGACTGGTCGAAAGAAATGCTCCAAAAATGCAAAACAAATGCATTTTTAAGCACTCAAAACATCGATTTAATGAGTCATCCTGATTTAGCACCAAATGACTTCTCTTTATTTCCGTATGTAAAAAATAAAATGAGCGATCAACGTTTTTCGGCAACTGAAGAAGCGGATGATGCGTTCGGAATGCATGTTTTGTGAATGCCTCAATCAGAGTGGCAAAAATGCTTCGACAATTGGTTCCAACGCATGCAAAAGCGTATAGATTTAAATGGGAAATATTTTAAAAACAATAAAGCTATTTTTGATGATTAATATTTGTCTTTGTGTTCTCTAATCTCGAAATATAAATGGCAACCCTCGTATGTCTGCCAACTGCATCATTTGGCCAATGCACAATGTGGGCTTAAAAACTTTATGTGGACCGATAGCACTCTTGCAGCTATATTTGGAAAAAGTAGGCTTTTTCGTATTGCCGTCCACCAGACGCCAACACCACATAACTTTAGGTAACGAATCTCATTCTGTACATCATAAGGTTTTGTAAGCGTGGCGTCCTCAACACGGCTGTGATGTACGTACAAGTCATACTTTGAATTATGCTGCGTAATGGACAGTAGTGACAGTAGTTATCGCCACCTCTATGGGTGACCACCATAAACGACCTATTACGGATGCTGACTGCGGAGGGATTTGAACCCGTCTGTTATAATACTTCTAAGGGGTAAGGATCCGAACGAAATATGCAAAAAGGACGAAAGGGTCCCGCATATGGCATATGACTGGGCTAGACCCAGAGGTCACTATGTTAACCCAGAGAAGAGACTGAAATATGCCTGTTCACGAGGAAGACGAAGACGGGCCAATTTAATGCACCACGTTTCTTCAATAAGACGATATCTGACAAGGTCAAATACTTAGGTGTTATCTTGGATGGGAAACGGAATTGGAAGTGTCACATTCAGGAGCGTACTGAGAAGGCTCGCAGATGTTGGGCACTATGTAGACGGGCCGTAGGTTCGAAATGGGGCCTGAATCCGCGGATAGTCCACTGGTTCTACAGGATCGTGATTAGACCAATACTTACTTACGCCTCAGTAGTTTGGTGGACTGCACTATGTAGACGGGCCGTAGGTTCGAAATGGGGCCTGAATCCGCCGATAGTCCACTGGCTCTACAGGATCGTGATTAAACCAATACTTACTTACGCCTCAGTAGTTTGGTGGACTGCTTTGGAGAAAAAGTGCAACATAAGGACCATACAACAGGTTCAGAGAACATGTTGTCTTGGCATAGACGGAGCGATGAGGACCACGCCTACTAGGGCACTGGACACTATTCTAGATATCCGACCCATTGACATACAGATTAAGTGTGCGGCAGCCACTGAGGCTATGAGATTTAAGGCGATGGGAGAATGGATTGAGGATGGGAGCAGCTCATACCATCGCGTTATAATCGAGGCGACGATTATACCGCGATGGAAGGAAGGGAAGAGGTTTCCGATCGGAAACCTGAGATGAAGCTTGAAGTCGAGTGCGAGACACTGCTGCCATCGGCACTGTCTTGGATTGACGGAACCCTAGTATTGCCATCTGGAAGATCATTTTACACGGATGGATCAAAGCTAGAGGACAGAGTGGGCCTGAGGGTTTACATTGAAAACCCAGGGACTGAGATCTGTTTTAGACTGCCTAACCATAATATGGTCCTGCAGGCGAAGATCCGGAATATCACGGAATGTGTGAAGTGATGTGGTGCTAACGCGAGCACATCGAGTGTGAACATCTTTAGTGACAGTAAAATTTCCATAAGGGCAATAACAACCACAACGGTAAGGTCACAAACAGTCTTGTAGTGAAAGAAGGAGATTAACGCCTTCTCTGAGGATGGCAAAATCCGCATCGTTTGAGTGTCGGGCCATAACGTAGTAAGGGGAAATGAAAGGACAAACGATTTGGCGGCGAAGGCCAGAGGACTACCGTCAATAAACTTGGTTAACCCGAAGCCTATCGGGTCAACGCAGTCCGCGTTAAGGGGAGGGAGCGACGAATGCGCATGCAATATTGTGGAACAGCGAAACGATCGGTAGGATGGCGAAAATCCCATGGGGGGATCCAGATCGTGAGAAGACGATGCTATTATTGAAAGGAAGCAAGAAGGAGGTCAGTATAGCTATTGGTATCATAACGGGACACATAGGACGAGCTCACTTATGTAAAATCCGTGCGGCAAGTGATAGCGTGTGTAGGGCATGCGGGGAAGATGATGAGACGTTGGAGCATTTCCTTTGTCATTGCCCGGCTTTCGCGTCTAACAGATACCGGCACTTAGGTGGAGACAAAATTCCAGACATGAACCAACTTAGGGGAGTGGTATTGAAAACAATTAAGGATTTTGTAAGTAGCACGGAATTCCTAACTTAGAATTTTCTTTTTAGAGGTTACTTTATAGTTTTTAGAGCGCACATCAGGCCGATTATTGACTTAGGTGTATGTCCATAGTGGCATGGGGCGGATTAATATCTGCACCCTCTTTTCAACCTAACCTAATGAACAGTAGTGGATTTTTGAAGTGCCGTCCACCAGACCACAACACCATATAGCTATTTTAGTGATATTGACATTGGAATAAGCTTAGCGCTGTCGAGAATGGTGATATTTCAGAACCCTTCCCTAAATATATTTACTTTTATGAACAGAGTTTTCGGCATAATCTATGAGAGATTTATAGGGCTAAAATTCTTTGGTTTCGCGTGGCCAATAGTCAATTCATCCATATATCCTACAATTTTAATTTCTTCTATAGACAATTTAATCATAATTCTGTTTCAATAAAAAATTTTAGCATTTTTTGTTTCTGCGGTGGAAATTTTTCCTTTAATTATGACTACTTTAAAAATTCCTACCATGTTGGTTTTCACTTTGGTCATATCATTTATTCTCTAAGACTCCTTTTGCTTTGTCCTCCAGTCCTTTCCTAAGCTTATATTGAAGTTGCTATGTATATGCAAGTTTTATTATTATTTTTTTTATAAAAATATTTTGAACCAAGTTAAAGTTGAATGCCACGCCAGATGGGGGGCAAAGTCATCTACGACAATGTCCTTGGTGCAATGCTTGTCTAAACCTCACACAGACACTGAACATTCTTTTCAATGGTAGTATAGTCCTGACTGCTTGCTGGTGTCTCTCCTAATGTCATAAGGATGCTGTTTATTGCATCCACAAGTTATCATAAGGCAGGGTAAGGTGTAATGCCGACCTCCTTTTCGTAGACCTCTCCTTCGTCTGAGCATTATGTTGATGTAGTCAAGGTTAAAAACCGCATTTGTCTGCATAAAACATATAACCCAAGACTTGAGACAAAGCTAGAAACGGAAGAGAGAAAAATAAAAGTTTCATAAAATGCATTTATAGAACGGAAGGAAGGGTGGAATATTTCTGTAGTAAGCAGCCAGTCAGCCAGCTAGCCAGCCAATTAGACAGACAGACATAATGTCTGGAAAATTTGAGACAGCAGAGTTTTCTTTTGCTTCCTTTTCTTTTGTTTTAGTTTATTTGGTTTAATATAACATTTTAACCCAATGCTCTAGATTAGATACTTTCTGTCCTTTCTTTGCTTTTTTTGTCGTTTGCAAAGAAAGTTTAATTAAAATGTATTTAAATATGAAAATCGAAAGTAAATGGAGAAAATGGTGAAAAGCATTATTGAACATAAAACAAGTAAAAGCGTGCTAAGTTCGGCCGGGCCGAATCTTATATACCCTCCACCATGGATCGCATTTGTCGAGTTCTTTTCCTGATATCTCCTTTTAGGCAAACAAAGGCTAAAAGATAAGAATTGCTATGTTATTGGAACAATATCAAGTTATGGTTCATTTCGAACCATAATTGAATTGAATATTGGAGACCATAGTAAAAGTCATTGTGTAAAATTTCAGCCAAAATCTAGTAAGCATTAAGCACTTAGGGGCTGAAGAAGTAAAAAAAGGGAGATCGGTTTATAGGGGAGTTGTATTAGGCTATAAACCGATTCATGCCATATTCGACACGTATGTTAAAGGTCATGAGAGAAGTCGTTGTACAAAATTTCAGCCAAATCGGATAATAATTGCGCCCTCTAGTGGCTCAAGAAGTCAAGACCCCTGATCTTTTTATATGGCAGCTATATCAGGTTATGGACCGATTTGAACTATTCTTAACACAGTTGTTGAAAGTTAAAATAAAACATATCATGCAAAATTTCAGTTAAATCGGATAATATTTGCGCCCTCTAGAGGCTCAAGAAGTCCAAAACCCAGATCGGTTTATATGGCAGCTATATCAGATTATGGACCGATTTGAATTCTTAATACAGTTGTTGGAAGTCATAACAAAACACCTCATGCAAAATTTTAGCTAAATCGGATAGGAATTGCTCCCTGTAGAGGCTCAAGAAGTCAAGACCCCTGATCGGTTTATATGGCAGCTATGTCAGGTTATGTACCGATTTGAACTATTCTTAGCACAGTTGTTGAAAGTCATAACAGAACACCTCATGCAAAATTTCAGTTAAATCGGATAATATTTGCGCCCTCTAGTGGCTCAAGAAGTCAAAAACCCAGATCGGTTTATATGGCAACTATATCGGGTTATGGACCGATTTGAACCATTCTTAGTACAGTTGTTGGAAGTCATAACAAAACATGTCGTGCAAAATTCCAGTCAAATCGGATAGGAATTGCGCACTCTAGACGCTCCAGAAGTCAAGACCCCAGATAGGTTTATATGACAGCTATGTCAGGTTATGAACCGATTTCAACCATACTCAGCACAGTTTATGGAAGTCATAATAAAACATCTCATGCAAAATCGGATAAGAATTGTGTCCTCTAGAGGCTCAAGAAGTCAAGAACCAAGATCGGTATATATGGCAGCTATATCAAAACGTGGACCGATTTGGCCCATTTACAATCCCAACTGACCTACACTAATAAAAAGTATTTGTGCAAAATTTTAAGTGGCTAGCTTTACTCCTTCGAAAACTATCGTGCTTCCGACAGACAGACCGACGGACAGACGGACGGACATGGGAAGATGGGCTATATCGGACTACGTCTTGATATAGCCCCCATAAAGACCGATCCGCCGATTTAGGGACTTTGGCCCATAAAAGCCACATTTATTATCCGATTTTGCTGAAATGTGGGACAGTGAGTTAAATTAAGTCCCTCGACATCCTTCTTTAATTTGGTCCAGATCGGTGCAGATTTGGATATAGCTGCCATATAGGCCGATCCGCCGATTTAGGGTCTTAGGCCCATAAAAGCCACGTTTATTATCCGATTTTGCGGAAATTTGGGACAGTAAGTTGTATTAGGGCCTTCGACATCCTTATTTAAATTGGTTCAGATCGGTCCAGATTTGGATATAGCTGCCATATATACCGATCTCTCGATTTAAAGTTTTGGGCCCATTAAAGCCACGTTTATTATCCGATTTTGCTGAAATTTGGGACAGTGAGTTGTGTTAGGCCCTTCGACATCCTTCTTTAATTTGGTCTAGATCGGTCCAGATTAGGATATAGCTGTCATATAGACCAATCTCTCGATTTAAGGTTTTGGGCCCATAAAAGGCGCATTTATTGTCCGATGTCGCCGAAATTTGGGACAGTGAGTTAAATTAAGCCTCTCGACATACTTCTGTAATATGGCACAGATCGGTCCAGAATTGGATATAGCTGCCATATAGACCCATCTCTCGATTTAAGGCTTAGGGCCGATAAAAGGCACATTTATTGTATGATGTCGCCGAAATTTGGGACTGCGAGTGGGGTTACGCCCTTCGACATTCTTCTTCAATTTGGCTCAGATCAGTCCAGATTTGAATATAGCTGCCATATAGACCGATCTCTCGATTTAAGGTTTTGGGGCCATAAAAGACGCATTTATTGTCTGATTTCGCCGAAATTCGGGACAGTGAGTTGTGTTAGGCTCTTCGACATTTTTCTGGAACTTGGCCCAAATCGGTCCAGATTTGGATATAGCTGCCATATAGACCGATATCTCGTTTTAAAGTCTTGGTCGCATAAAAGGCGCATTTATAATCCGATTTCACTGAAAATTGACACAGTGACTTATGTTAGGCTTTTCGACATCCGTGTCATATATGGTTCAGATCGATTTATTTTCAGATATAGCTACTTAAAAGACCAATATTTTGTTATACACAATTGAACAATGACTTGTACTTATAGGTATTTGGTCCAGATCGGAACTTATTTCGATATAGCTACTATGGAGCATAAGGTATGCATTTTTCACCGGATTTTGACGAAAGGTGGTTTACATACAGGGTGGCTGATGAATATTGCTACAATGATGAATATTGCTACATTTTTTTTTCGGTGTATGGAATACATTTTTCTTTTATTCATGTTAAATTAAATTATTAAATTAATTATTAAATTATTATTAATTAAATTAATTAATTAATTAATTAAATTAATTATTAAATTATTATTATTAAATAGAAAAAAAGTTATTACATTTTTTTTTGGTAGCGGCTTTCATCAGCCACCCTGTATATTCCCGAGGTAGTGAGTATCAAAAGTTTGGCCCGGCCGAACTTAACGCCTTTTTACTTGTTTTTTGTTTACGTTTTCTCCTGTTTGATGAAATTTTCAATCGGCAGATTTGACACCCTTAATGGTGTTCATGGGGCGTATCCACTTCATTTTTTCGCTAGTGACCTAACATTCTATCAGTGAATCCTGTTCACAGACAAATGCTCATTAAATTTGTAAGATATTCATCGGTATAAAACTTCTCTATAAAAAGGTTTGTCTTAGAGGTACGGTACACGGACTTGGTATTCGGATCTGACTACTTTCATTGATGTGGGAGAAGTCTCCCCCCATCCCCTACCTCTACCTCTACCTGTTAAAAAATGTCTTGCCATTTAACTGTCTTTTACGAAAAACATGTTGAGCGACAGCTGAACCTTCTCCACAACATGCTGACAACTACATTAACTGCCTACCTTTGATGGGACACTTGTTTCAAACAGGGTTGACTATGCGTCATACTTAAAATTTTTCATGTTTTTTCAGATTTCATATTAAAAAGCGCGTAAAAAGTTTTCAAACAGCCAAGCAGCTAACCATTTGCGTTTTATTTTTCCTTCATTTTCATTCTTTTACTTTTTTTTTGGCACAAGCCTTCAAAAAGAAGGAGGTATTTTAATTCATTTTTTATTTCCTGCTTTGGATAGGTTAAAATGTATGTAGTGTTTTTTATTTCATTTATATTACAAAAATAAACACCGCCCTTTTTTTACTATGGACACTTTATGCATTCCTTTGGTTTGTGTGTGTGTGAGTGTGTTTGTTGTATGTTTTACGTGTATGGTCAGAGGTTGGTACACATTTTCCATTATGAATGCCCGTTGCGCTATCCTTATCCCGAACGCAGACACTGAAAGTGAGTTGACTACTCACTCGCCCGGAAAAAGTGCTTGACGAAAAAAATCCATTATTTTTTCGGCATATCATTGCATTTTTAATATGGAGCTTTTTTCCAGTCCACCTTTTTCCCATCACATCTAAAATTGAAGTTGGTCGGAAAAGAGAAGGGAAGAGCTTTTATGCCCTGTTTCGGCATATATGGGATATGACAAGAAAAATTAGTTTCCCAAATGGTCTCTCACCTCATGTTCTGCATTATCAGTGTCTTTGCTACCATGTTTAATGTCGGTAAACCTTTGCATGGAGGCCACCGTAGCGCAAAGCATATCCGCCTATGACGTTGAACGCCTGGGTTCGAGTCCTGGCGTGACCATCAGAAAATATTTTCAGCGGTGGCTTTCCCCTCCTAATGCCATGTAAAACATCTCTCCAAAGAGGTGTCACATTGCGGCACGCCGTTCGGACTCGGCTATAAAAAGGAGGCCCCTTATCATTGAGCTTAAACTTGAATCGGACTGCACTCATTGATAGGTGAGAAGTTTGCCCCTGTTCCTTAGTGGAATATTCATGGGCAAAATTTGCAAATTTGCAAACCTTTGCATGCAAGCGCTATATAAATCTTAACTTATTTTAGATGTCTGTGATTGGACATGTAAGTTTATTGTATTCCCACAGGAGCAAGAAAAATAGGATCCCCTCGGGTCCATTGTATTCCCACAGCAACAAGAGATTCAAGATGACTATAAAGTCATAAACGGCAAAGGGTACTAAGTCTTAGTCCTTTCCAAAAGAAAGGGTAGTAGAACTACTTCTTTTCAAAAGAAAGGGAACTACTAGAACTACCCATTTCCAAAAGAAAGTGTACAAAAGCCTATTCTTTCCAAAAGAAAAGGTACTAGAACTACCCCTTTGCAAAAGAAAGGGTACTAGAAATACCTCTTTCCAAAAGAAAGGGTACTAGAACCACCCCTTTCCCCAAAAAAGGGTACTAGAACTACCTATTTCAACAGGAAAGGGTACTGGAACTACCCCTTTCAAAAGATAGCGTACTAAAATTACCCTTTTCCAAAAGAAAGGATATTAGAACTACCACTTTTCTAAGGAAATGGTACCAAAACTACCCCTTTCCAAAGGAGAGGGTATTAAAACTAACTCTTTCCAAAAGAAAGGGTACTAGAACTACCCATTTCCCAAAGAAAAGGTACTAGAACTACCCCTTTCCTATAGGCGTTATCGTATTACCCTTTCCCTTGGGAAAGAGTACTCATATTACTCTTTCACTTGGGAAAGAGTACTCATTGGAACCTTTCCCTTATTAAAGATTACTCAGATTACCCTTTCCCTTGGGAAAGAGTACTCATATTAACCTTTGACTTGGGAAAGAGTACTCATATTAGCCTTTCCCCTTGGTGAGGGTACTTATATTACCCTTTCGTTTGGGAAAGGGCACTTATATTACCCTTTCCCTTGGGAAATAGTAGCCATATTACTCTTTCACTTGGAAAGGAGTACTCATGTTACTCTTTCCCTTGTTAAAGAGTTTCATATTAACCTTTTCTTTGGAAAAGAATACTCATATTACTCTTTCACTTAGAAAGGAGTACTCATGTTACCCTTTCCCTTGTTAAAGAGTACTTATATTATTCTTACCCTTGGGAAAGGGTACTTATATTACCCTTTTCATTGGGAAAGTGTATTTATATTACCATTTCCCTTAGGAAAGGGTAGTTATATTACCCTTTCCCTTGATAGGGGAAGTGTAGCGATTTTTCATTTCCCTTGCGAAAGGGTACTTGTATTACTTTTTTCCTCGGGAAAGCGGTTTTTTGAGCAAGGTACTTTTATTACCCTTTTGCTTGGGAAAGGGTACTTTTTTACCCTTTTTGGTGGGAAAGGCTTTCTCTTGGAAGAGGGTACTTATACTACCCTTTCTCTTGGGAAAGTTTACTTTTATAACCCTTTCTTTTTGGATAGGGTACTTATATTACCTTTTCTTTCAGGAAGGGGGTTTTTTATTACCCTTTCTTTTGGGAAAGGTACTTTTATTACCCTTTTACTAGGTAAAGGGTACATTTACTACCCTTTCCTATGGGAAAGGGTACATTTACTACCCTTTCCTATGGGAAAGGGTACATTTACTACCCTTTCCTCTGGGAAAGGGTTCTGTTACTACCCTTTCCCCTGGGAGAGGGTACGATTACTACCCTTTCCTCTGAGAAAGGGTACGATTACTACCCTTTCCTCTGAGAAATGGTACGATTTCTACCCTTTCCCCTGGAAAAAGCTACTCTTATTACCCTTGTCCTCGGAAAAGTTTAATTATATTACCCCTTCCTTTGGCAAGTGATCCTCTTTTTACCCTTTGCTTTGGAAAAAGTTCCCTGTGTTACCCTTTCCCTTGGGATATGATACCTATGTTAGCCGTTCACTTAGGAAAAGGTTCTTATATTACCCTTGCCCATGGAAAATGGTACATTTATAACCTTTTTCCTTGGGAAAGGAAAATTTTGTTACGCTTTTCTTGTCATTTCCTTTCATTACCCTTTGCTTTGGAAAAGGTCCCAATATTACCCTTATCCTTGGGATATGATACCTATGTTAGCCGTTCACTTGGAAAAGGGTTCTTATTTTACCCTTGCCCTTGGGAAAGGGTTCTTATATTACCCTTTCCCTTAAAAAAGGGTACTTATCGGTCTATATGTCAGCTATACATAAATATAGTTCGATCTGAAATATATTTGGGACGGATGTCGGGAGGCCTAAAATTACACACTGTTTCAAATTTCAGCGAAATCGGGTAATAAATAAAGCTTTTATGGGCTTCGGACCCTTAACCGCCAGATCGGTCTATATGGCAGCTATATCTAAATATAGTCCGAAATGAACCATATTTAGGTCAGATGTTGGGAAGCCTAAAACTAAACACTGTATCAAAATTCAGAAAAATCGGTTAAAAAGTAAAGCTTTTATGGGCTTCAGATCCTTTATCGGGAGATCGGTCTATATGGCAGCTATATCTAAATATAGTCCGATATGAACCATATTTGGATCAGTTGTCGGGAGGCCTTAAACTAAACACTGTTTCAAAATTCAGCAAAATCGGTTAAAAAATTAAAGCTTTTATGGGCTTCAGACCCTTTATCGGGAGATCGGTCTATATGCCAGCTATATCTAAATATAGTCGGATCTGAACCATACATGAATCAGATGTAGGGAGGCATAACACTACTCACTGTTTCAAATTTCAGCGAAATCAGTTAAAAAACAAAGCTTTTATGGGCTTCAGAACTTTTATCGGGAGATCGGTCTATACGGCAGCTATATTTAAATATAGTCCGATCTGAATCATATTTAGGTCAGATGTCGGGAGGCATAAAACTACTCACTGTATCAAAATTCCGAAAAATCGGTTAAAAAGTAAAGCTTTTAAGGGCTTCAGATCTTTTATCGGGAGATCGGTCTATACGGCAGCTATATTTAAATATAGTCCGATCTGAACCATATTTAGGTCAGATGTCGGGAGGCACAAAACTACTCACTGTTTCAAATTTCAGCGAAATCGGATAAAAATAAAACATTTATAGGCAGATCGGTCTATATAGCAGCTACATCCAAATATGGTCCGATTTGGCCCGTTCAAGAACTTAACCAGCATGCATCAAAAAGACGTATCTGTGCCAAATTTCAGCTCAATATTTCAATTTTTTAAGGTTCTAGAGTGATTACAACAGACGGACAGACACACGAACATCGTTAAATCGTCTTAGAATTTTACGACAATCCTAAATATTATACTTTGTATGGTCGTAAAATGATATTTCGATGTGACTAAATGAATATACCCCCTATCCTTCGGTGGTGGATATAAAAACTAATCATTTACAGATGCTTCTATTTTTAAGTAAAATATCTTTTTGCAAAGGAAATTTTTCTTAAATATGTGGAAAATTTATCATCTTTAATTAAAGTTTGCTAATCTTTGGCTCAAATGTTTAAAATTAGGGAAAAAATTTGTTCAGTGTAAAAGGTAATTTTTCTAATCGATATTTTGACCATCATTTAAGATTTTTGTCTTTAATAACAAGATGCAAAGTTAAGGATTTATTAACCTACCATTTAAAATTAAAAAATCTTAATATTAAGTAAAATATTTTTCAGCAAAGGAAATTTTTCCTTAAATATGTGGAAAATTGATCATCTTTAATTAAAGTTTGCTAATATTTGGCTCGAATGTTTGAACATAGGGCAAACATTTTTTTCAGTGCAAAAGGTAATTTGTCCTATCCACAATCAATGGAACATCCCATATGAAATTATACAGTTGGGCTAGCTGAGCACTCCGCCTCTGAAACCCACCCTCATCATGTCACGGAGGCAGTTAATGAATGGGCTTTACAGTTCACAAAGGCTAGTTGGAGTGCATGCAGCAACAGCAGCATGTGGAGCATCCCATTACATATGCAATCATATGTGAGGCTTTTGATTATTCCTTTTTTTTATTAAAGAAAAAAAAAGAGGAAAACCCCTATCTACTTCAAACCTTTTCAATGTGTCCTGTAGCGGAAAATGTGAACGTGGGTTTTTTGTATAAGGATTTTTTTTAATCGCGATATGATAAAGTTATAAACCTCTGACTCAAACCTTTACATTGGCTTGAGCATATCCGCCGTTTTTTGCAAGGCCAAAAGGATTGTTTTGAGACACACGTATGTAATGCCCTTCCTATTTGGGCCGTTTTTGGTTATCTTGTTTCTCATACTTTTTTGAAAAGGTATTTTTTGTTAGCAGGATTTGAAAACCCATATCTGTATGTTTTTGCTTGATGAGCAGTTTTTAATTTATTTTGCTTTTTTTGTTAATTAATAAATTGCAAAAATTTGAACATTTGTTCGTCTGTTAAACGCGTAAACGTCAGCAGTCATTCTTTTAAAACTACCCTCAATCGTGATTATGGCCAAAAAAGGGAAAGTCTATATGTAGAATCCTATGGAATGTTTTTTTTTGTTTATTAATTAATTTTAATGAAAATTGTTTTGTGGATATATTTGATTTTTCTCTTAGAGATTATATGTTTAGTATTAATATAATTTTTATTTTTTAATTTCAGGTGAGTCTGGCATTTTTTGAAAAAAAAAAAAATCATTATAAGGTAACTTAAAGAAAAAAAAAAATAAAATTTTAATGATGTAGATGCGAATGATGCAGGCCATAAATAATGTCCTTATATCAAAACTACAGTCATATCGGGACCAGTGTTGCCACTCAAGTAAATTATTTCATACCAAAAATTGAAGAAAAATCCTAAAAGACGCTATCAAAACCTACTAAATTTTGTACAAGCCAAGAATGCGGCATATTTTTATACCCACCACCGAAGGATGGGGGTATATTCATTTTGTCATTCCGTTTGCAACACATCGAAATATCCATTTCCGACCCTATAAAGTATATATATATTCTTGATCAGCGTAAAAATCTAAGACGATCTAGACATGTCCGTCCGTCTGTCTGTTGAAATCACACTACAGTCTTCAAAAATGGAGATATTGAGATGAAACTTTGCACACATTCTTTTTTTTGTCCATAAGCAGGTTAAGTTCGAAGATGGGCTATATCGGACTATATCTTGATATAACCCCCATATAGACCGATCCACCGATATGGGGTCTTAGGCCCATAAAAGCCACATTTATTATCCGATTTTGCTGAAATTTGGGACAGTTAGTTGTCTTAGGTCATTCGACATCCTACGTCAATTCGGTCCAGATCGATCCAGATTTGGATATAGCTGCCATATAGACCGATCCTCCGATTTAGGGTCTTAGGCCCATAAAAGCCACATTTATTATCCGATTTTGCTGAAATTTGGGACAGTGAGTTGTGTAAGGCCTTTCGACTTCCTTCGTTAATTTGACCCAGATAGGTCCAGATTTGTATATAGCTGCCATATAGACCGATCCCCCGGTTTAGGGTCTTAGCCGCACAAAAGCCACATTTATTATCCGATTTTGATGAAATTCGGGACAGTGAGTTGTGTTAGGCCCTTCGACATCTTTCTTCAATTTGGTCCAGATCGGTTCAGATTTGGATATAGCTGCCATATAGACCGATATCTTGATTTATGGTTTTGGACCCATAAAATGCTCATTTATTGTCCGATGTTGCCGAAATTTGGGACAGCGAGTTAAGTTAAGCTCCTTGACAAACTTCTGCAATATCGCACAGATCGGTCCAGATTTGAATATAGCTGCCATATAGACCGATCTCTCGATGTAAGGTTTTGGGACCATAAGAGAGGCATTTATTGTCCGATTTCGCCGAAATTTAGGACATTGCTTTGTGTTAGGCTCGATGACAACTTGGCCCAAATCGGTCCAGATTTGGATATAGCAGCCATGTAGACCGATATCTCGATTTAAAGTCTTGGCCCCATTAAAGGCGCAATTATAATCCGATTTCACTGAAATTTGACACAGTAACTTATGTTAGGTTTTTTTCGACATTCGTGTCGTACATAGTTCAGATCGGTTTATTTTTAGATATAGCTAGTGTACTTATTAGTATATGGTCCAAATCGGAACTTATTTTGATATAACTGATATGGGACATAAGGTATGAAATTTTCACCGAATTTTGATGAAAGATGGTTTACATATATACCCGAGGTGGTGGGTATCCAAAGTTCGGCCCGGCCGAACTTAATGCCTTTTTACATGTTTTTGTTTATTCTGGAAGACAAATGTTGGATGGACCCTCCCTCAAAATTTCAGATGGATTCAATTACAAAAAAAGTCCTCCGAGGCATCGATCTCATAACACCACCGACAGATGTTATCATTTCCGATGGCAATGCGAGACATATGTTTACATAACTTATTATGTCCTGTTATAATTCCGATAATCATATTCAGATGTGCCGTTTCAATTGACAAGGGACTATCTATTGGGTTGCCCAAAAAGTAATTGCGGATTTTTCATATAGTCGGCGTTGACAAATTTTTTCACAGCTTGTGACTCTGTAATTGCATTCTTTCTTCTGTCAGTTATCAGCTGTTACTTTTAGCTTGCTTTAGAAAAAAAGTGTAAAAAAAGTATATTTGATTAAAGTTCATTCTAAGTTTTATTAAAAATGCATTTACTTTCTTTTAAAAAATCCGTAATTACTTTTTGGGCAACCCAATATGTTTGATTTCGAGCGTTCGGCTGTTGAATTGCAGCGATTTAACCATGTATCCTTATAACGCTCCTTAATTCCATGGAAAATTTTCGATAGTGGTGGGTATACATCCAATATTGACACAAAAACAAGCCATGCACCCGATCTCGCAAGCATGTCCGCCTTCCCATTTCCTATGATATCCTTATGTCCGTGAACCCAGCATAAAGCCAGATTATAATTCCTCTGAAGACAATTTAAGACGTTTCGACAGCGACCGACCGTATTCCTTCGGAGTCGGTATCCTAATATATAGTCGGTGCTCTACTATTTCCATCCCTACTTATAAGTCCGTCTGCAGTTCTTTCAATATGGCTAACTAGAGTTTTCCTAAGCAGGTTTCGCTGTAATAGTCTAAACAGAGTCCTCTCTGGCGACTCCTTTATAAACAAATCGATCGGCTGGATACCCATCATAAGCTCTAAAGACCCTGTCGCAGTAGGGTCCATAGCCCCTTTTAATCCTGTCTAGATCGCGCACATGTGTCTCACCGACCACCAAACATGATAGCTATACGTCAGAACTGGTCTTAACATCGCCGAGTACAGCCAGGGCATCAACCTAGGTCTAGACCCCACTTAATTCCTATAACCCACTGACAGGAGTAAGGAGCCGCAAAAGCCTTCTTTACCTGAGAGGCTCTGTTCAAGTTTCAGTCAAGAAATTTAGCCGATTTAGCCAACTCCAAAGTTAGCCCCTGCATCGTGGGTAGTTCGAACTACATGTCCGTCCGTCCGTCTGTATGTCGAAAGCACGCTAACTTTCGAAGGAGTAAATCTAGCCGCTTGCAATTTTGCACAAATACTTATTATTAGTGTAGGTCGGTTGGGATTGTAAATGGGCCAAATCGGTCCATGTTTTGATATAGTTGCCATATAAACCGATCTTGGGTCTCGAGTTTTCCAGCATCTAGAGGGCTCAATTCTCGTCCGATTTGACTGAAACTTTGCACATGGTGTTGTGGTATCACTTTCAACAACTGCGCTAAGTATGGTTCCAATCGGTCCATGCTTTGATATAGCTGCTATATAAACCGATCTGGGATCTTGACTTCTTGAGCCTCTAGAGGGCGCAATTCTCGTCCGATTTGACTGAAATTTTGCACATGGTGTTTTGGTATCACTTTCAACAACTGTGTTAAGTATGATTCAAATTGGTCCCTGTTTTGATAGAGCTGCCATATAAACCGATCTGGGATCTTGACTTCTTGAACCTCTAGAGGGCGCAATTCTCATCCGATTTGACTGAAATTATGCACATGGTGTTTTGTTATCACTTCCAACAACTGTGTTAAGTATGATTCAAATTGGTCCCTGTTTTGATATAGCTGCCATATAAACCGATCTGGGATCTTGACTTCTTGAACCTCTAGAGGGCGCAATTGTCCTCCGATTTGGCAGCAATTTTGTACAACAGCTTCTCTCATGACTTTCAACTTACGTGTCTATCGATTTATCCAACTGGTGAGTTATTTGTTGATATCAAAAAACCGAAGTATTACAGATTCAGTTCAAATTTTAGCTCTGACTTTCAATTTTACTTTTACCAGCATACTTTGGCTTAAAAGCTCAATTTTATTGGTTGCACACATAACATCAACAACATCCTTTGACTTTTCCCATATTTTGAAAATGCAAAACTAAAATCCACATTGGGATTTATCAGCTGCCTTGCATTCATCACTTAAGCATCGCTAAATTCGTTTGTGCCGTGACTAATAAACGTTTATCCGCATAACCTCTTCAACATTCACCACCCATCGCCGATGCTTCAAAGTGATTGTTTTACGTAGAAAAACATGTTTGGACTTTTCCAAATGATACTTATAAGCTCTATAAGTTTTTTACAAATATTGACAATTTCAACGGCCATTTGAGCCATGTTGGAATTGTGTTTTTTTTTTCTGTTTTTGTTTCGCATTTGGCCCTTTCCTATTCCGGTGTTTTCTAAACTTGTTATTGACATTCACAAATAATGGGTGTTACAGTAGGTGCAAGGTAAAATAGAAATAAAATTTCATTAAAATCGAATTTTGATAGAAACAATTTTTTAAATTTTTACACCCACCACCGTAGGATAGGGGGTATATTCATTTAGTCATTCCGTTTGCAACACATCGAAATATCAATTTCCGACCCTACAAAGTATATATATTTCGGATCGTTGTAAAATTCTAAGACGATTCCGTGTGTCTGTCCGTCTGTCCGTTTATCCAACTGTCCGTCCGTCTTTTGTAATCACTCCAGAGCCTTCAAAAATTGAGATATTGAGCTGAAATTTGGCACAGATACGTCTCTTTAATGCTCACTGTTTAGGTTCTTGAACGGGCCAAATCGGACCATACTTGGATATAGCTGCTATATAGACCGATTTTCTTATAAAGGGTCTTATGCCCATAAAAACTTTATTTTTCATCAGATTTTGCTGAAATTTGAAACAGTGGGTTATTTTAAGCCTCCCGACATTTGAGGTAAATATGGATCAGATCGGACTATATTTAGATATAGCCGCCATATAGACCGATCTCCCGATAAAGAGTCTGAAGGCCATAAAAGATTTATTTTTTATCCGATTTAGGTGAAATCTGTAATAGTGTGCAGATTTAAGCCTCCCAACATCATACCCAAATATGGTACAGATCGGACTATATTTAAATATAGTTGCCATATAGACCGATCTCCCGATAAAGGGTCTGAAGGCCATAAAAGTTTTATTTTCTATCCGATTTCGCTGAAATTTAAAATAGTGGGTTATTTTAAGTCTTCCGACATCTGACCTAAATATGGATTAGATCGGACTATATTTAGATATACCTGCCATATAGACCGATCTCCCGATAAAGGGTCTGAAGGCCATAAAAGCTTTATTTATTACCCGATTTCGCTGAAATTTGGAATAGTGCGCATTTTTGAGCCTCCCAATATCCGACCCAAATATGGTACAGATCGGACTATATTTGGATACAGCTGCCATATAGACCGATCTCCCGATAAAGGGTCTGACAGCCATAAAAGTTTTATTTTTTGTCCGATTTCGCTGAAATTTGGAATAGTGCGCATTTTTGAGCCTCCCAACATCCGAACCAAATATGGTACAGATCGAACTATATTTGGATACAGCTGTTATATAGACCGATCTGCCAATAAAGTGTCTGAAGTTCATAATAGCTTTATTTTTTAACCGATTTCGCTAAAATTTAAAACAGTGAGTTATTTTTAGCCTCCTGATACCCGACCTAAATATGGTTCAGATCGGATTATATTCAGATATAGCTGCCAAATAGACCAATCTGCAGATAAGGGGTCTGAAGCCAATAAAAGCTTTATTAATTACCCGATTTCCCTGAAATTTTAAACAGTGAGTAGGTTAAGACCTCCAAACATCCGACCTTAATATGGTTCAGATCGGACTATATTTAGATATAGCTGCCATATAGACCGATCTGCCGATAGGTAGGCTGAAGCCCATAAAAGCTTTATTTATTACCCGATTTCGCTGAAATTTGAAGCAGTGAATTTTTCTGAGCCTCACCATATCCGACCTTAGTATGGTTCAGATCGGTTTATATTGGATATATCTGCCAAAAAGACCAATATTTTGTTCTACAAAATTGAATAGTGACATATATAATAGACCACTCAATGACCGTGCCGAATTTGGGTGCTTAAGTTACCCAAAAAAAAATAAAACAGCTAATATCGAAAAAAAATGGAAAGACTTTTCTTAAAAATTGACACATTGCTGATGTTTTGGAAATTGTGAGGAGAAGCATTTTTGCCCATGAACATGTCACTAAGGATGTGAGCAGTTTGCCCCTGGCTCACATATCAATGAGTGCAGTCCGATTTAAGTTTAAGCTCAATAATAAGGGGCCTCCTTTTTAAAGCCGAGACATATATATCTCCACAGTACAATTTATTGACTACCAAATATCTTTTAAATTCTGAACCTTTATCCTTTAAATCTTGAATCCTGAACCTCATATAGCCATGATTGACAAATATTCGTATTTTGGGAGGTGTTTTGAACCTCATTTTTAATACCATATTCGTAATCTACAGCCGAATACCTTTTATTTGGGTCCCATATAACATGATCGTCTAATATGGCCAATTGGGACGGTTTTGGTTTTGGGGCGGCCCCTTGGTAAGTACACTCAATTTTTTATATTTGCTAATCATATTCGTACTCTTCTCTTGAATACAGTGTCAGACATAGTGTTCCTATCGGTACACTTTTGATTTTGGACGGTGCTTTCGGTGCGGTTTTAGGCTTAGGGCGACGCCCTAAGTACTTGCTTTCAATTTTTGGCATCATATTTATATTCTAATATTTTTCATTCGGGTCCCATATTGTCCCAATCTGAAAATATGTCCTACAAGGGGGTTTTGTTGGGTGGGCGGGCCCCTCAGACACCAAGGAATACAATTTTATATCAGATCTGTACTCTACCTTTAAATACCTTTCATTTGATACCCATATTGCCAAATGCGATAAAAGTGTCCTGTTGGGTGATGTTTTTTTTGGGGAGTGGGAGAACCCCACTCATATTGCAATGGTCAGTAAATACTTCCTATTTGGTTGGTGTTATGGGGATGGGGTGGTCCCATAGACACTTTTCCCGAATATTGATATCAGATTCGTGCTTTACTTCCAAAGACATTTCACTTGAGGCCCATATTGCTATGGTCTTAAATTTGTCCTCTTGGGGGATGTTCTCGGGGATGGGCGGCCCCCCAAACACTTAGTCCCACATCTGGATATCAGATTCGTATTCTACACTCAAATACCTTTTATTTAAGCTCCATATTGTCATGGTCAGTAAATAAGTCCTATTTGGTGAGTGTTTTGGGGAAAGGGTGTGCCCCCCAGGAACTTAGTCTCACATTTGATAGCAGATTCCTATTCTACTCACAACTACCTTTCATTTGAGTCCCATATTGGCATGGTCGGTAAATATGTCCGATTTAGGGGTGTTTTGGGGGTTGAGGTGGTCCCCCAAACACTTGGTCCGACAATTGGACATCATATACGTTTTTTAATCTTAATACCTTTTATTTGAATCCCATATTGTCGAGGTTGGTGTATATATATTTGGTAGTTTTTGGGGGTGGGCGCCCCCCTTAGGTACCCCATCCGAAATTTGGATACCAAAATGCCGCTTAAATCGCACCACCCATCTCCAAGATCTAGCGTTTCTGAAAATTACGGTAAGGGGGAGGGTGCAATGGGAAGTAGTCGTTCTCCAAGGACTACATTCACCCGGTAGCTATTTACCGCATCTGTTACCGTATCTGCATGAATGTTGTCTAGACCCCCTGTATATGCCGCTTGATCTAGAGGTTCTCTCTTGTAGCGCTGAACCTCACGCCTCTAGATCATGTGGTCGCACTGGTTTGATCTTTGTCTCCTGATGGAGGTGGTCCACATGAAAACTGAGGAGACAGCCCGTCGCAGTTCGGAGGGCGGCATTCTGACAGATCTAAATATTATTCCACTGCGTGTCACAAAGGTGACGAGACCACACTGGCGCTGCATAACTAACCACAGACTGGCCAATTGCTTTGTACGTGGTCAACGAGGTTTCTTTGTCTGCACCCCTAGTGTTGCCAGCAAGTGACTTGAGGACCTTGTTTCTACAATACTTTTGACTTTATCGCAAATTGCTGTGGCATGTGGGGAGAATGTATAAGAGCTGCCAAATGTGACGCCAAGTATTTTGGGACACTTGATGGTCGGAATAATTTCTCCATAGATCATCACAGCCACCTCGGCAATCACCTCACGCGTATTTGTAGTGAACAAAGTGGCTGAAGATTTGGTGGCAGATATCTTCAGATTTTTTGCAGCGAAATATGAGACATTTTCGTTGAGCTAGACGTTCAACCTATCGCAGATGTCAACAATGGCTGGGGAGCCTGATGACATGATCGTACAATTGTCTGCAATTGATACGGTCGCTATGCCGTCTGGAGGAAATGGAGGAAAGGTGGAGGTTAAGCAGTGCCTGAGATATCAGCCCGCCTTGGGGAAATCCCTGTTTCACTTTACAGTGCTTCGACTTCTTATACCAAAATTCCACAAATGGCTGGCGACCACACAGATAACTCACGACCCAGCGTTCCAGACCTGGCTGGAGGGACATGTTAGCAATGTCCTCAAAGATAAGATCAGTACAACGAGGACCGTCCTATCACATGGTCTGGGCTGATGGAAGCCACGGCAATTGTGTGCGGTGATGGCATGCAAAGCGGTTGTTGTGCTATGAAGTCTTTGAAATCCATGTTGATGTTCGGCGAATGGAAATTCTCCTACGAGGCTCGGGAGGAGTAATGCCTCAAGCGTCTTTGCTACTGGTGAGAGAAGAGAGATCGGTCTGAATGACTCCCCCAAACTCGGGTCCTTTCCAGGCTTCAGTAGCGGGATCACTCTGCCCTTTTTCCAGACATCGAAAACTGTAAGAGTTTTCAAAGACATGTTGAGGACAGTAGTAAAGTACTCAACTCCAGGTAAATCCAGATTCTTCAGCATCAGTGTAGAGACTCCGACGGGGCCCAACGAATTGTATGATCTGGCGCCACGGATAACATTCGTAACTTTGCCCAGGGTAAAGTGTGATGTCTTTTCGTCGGCTCGGAAACCACGGATACGACGAATGGACAATAAATTGACGGTTGAACCACCTGGGGTATCTCTTCGATCAGTCACGGTTACGTCGCCAAAAGTGTCTAAGGTCCTGCATCCCATCTACCGGGGTTCGAGAGTGACTTAACAGTAAACTAAAGCTTGCCAAACCGGTGCCAAAGTTACATTGCTCCAAGTGTTCCAGCCACAAATTCCGATTATGTTCGTTGACTACCCTATTTTTTTCTAAATTCAGCTCGTTGATTCTGGAGTTGTGGGTCCGTACAACAAATCTCATCACTCTCGTCTGCGAGTACCACTGCCTGCGCCGGGAAATTGGAGCCCACTTGGAGTATTCAACCTACTGGTATAAAGCGAACGGCTACTGCGTTAATGACTGAAGCGGCGATTGGTGTACTATCTGAAGCCAGTCCAATCGGCCTTCTTCTGATTGATAAACGTCCGGCGCTCAGAGGTTATGAAGACGTAGGAGGTGGTCTGACACCAAAGAGATGATGGCTTGCCAGGATACGTCATTCAGGAGATCAGGGGATGGAATGGAATTGTCTGGTGAGCTGCTACACCTCCTCGTAATTCTATTGGGGGCATCCTCATTCACCGTGCAAAACGTGGAGCTTTTAATGTACTCTGCCAAAGCTATACCCCGCTGTTATTACCTAGGGTAAATTGCCATGAAATGTGATGCGCATTAAAGTCCCCTAGAACCAGGTGATTATGGCAAGATAGTAACCCACTTTTGTCGGGTTTGTAAGCTTGGCGATCAATTGGGACACAGCTACCAACCGGCCGCATGTACACGTTGTATACCTCTATCTCGGCGGACCTGACTGCTATCCCCACGCATTCCCTGTAGGGGTCACTAGCGCCCAGCACAGGCGAAATGAGTCTATACTGCACGGAATGGTGTATCACGAAGTCCAATACCCCACCTCCAATCCTTGAGCGATCCTTACGTATCACATTGTATCCGGCACTACTGCGCAAGCTGCAGGTGTCGGTCAGCTTTGTCATCTGGATCGCTGCAACCAATATGTCCTTCCGACTCATAAAAACTACTACCTTGTCGATCTTGCCTGTCAGACCATTGCAATTTAATTGCAAAAAAGATACACTTCCCGGCACTGGCCTGGCAATATTGGGGCTGGGATGCTGCTGTTGTGCATATTAGCGCCCGGGAGAGGTCGGGGGGTCACATAGTCCGATGACGGGGACGCAGAAGGCGACAATGACGACAACGCTTGTGACCCAATGCTGTCTATGTTCACACAACACTTTGCAACATATTTTGTATGACTATACTCCCGTAGTGATGTACCGGTTACACCTCACCGACACTAACCGATGACGTAGGCGGTTATGGCAAACCGAACAGAACCAGGGTTCTTTTGAATCCCGGCACGGACCAGAATCGTGCGAAGAAGGCACTCCGGGATGTGCCTCTCCCATGACGTAAAAAGCACGAACACGTACACGTAGGTGTCAGCCCTCGCCGATGAGGGACTCCATAGGGTCAATCCAGTGCGTACAACCGGCTGCCATGGGATTGGGGTTATTTGGTGTTCCTATTAGGTTAAGTAAGGTTCAGGTGTTTCTGTTAGGTTAAGTTAGCTAAGGTTAAAAAGAGGCTGCCATAGCTGTTAGGGTATACTATATGCACAAGATTAAACAAGTTGTCAACAGTTGAATAATCCTTCCTAAAACCCCGTACTAGCGTGCAACCGCAGATTTGTTTGTTAGATTCGTACTCTACTTAAAAATGTCATTCAATTGATCCCTATATTGTTATAATGGAGGTGGCTTTTGGGAGTGGACCACCTATCATATTCGTAGTGTATTACTGAATACCTCTCATTAGAGTTCCATATTGTCATGATCGACCAAAATGCCTGTTGTAGGTTTTTTATGGGGTCTTGGAAGAATTGGCGGTCCCCAAATATTTCCCCATATATGTTTATGTCTTAATTGTACTCTAGTCCCGAATTCCTTTCATTTGAGTCCTCATGAATTGCCTATACGTATACCTGTTTTGGGCGGTTTTTGGAGATGGGGTTGCCGCCAAGGTACATGGACCAAAATTTTTATGCCACATTTGTATTCTACTGTGATGAGCGGTCAGTATGTCTAAACTTTTGAAAATTATGGAAAACGGAAGCGACCTTGCTCTTGATAATCAAATTTTTGATAGACCCTTCTGGTCCTTAAGTAGCGGCTCGTGGTTTCTACAACGCCAATAATCGATAATTAACGAAGAATCTTTCTTTCAAACACTCCAAGTACTATCTCGTTTGCTTTCGCAGCCACCCATGTGCAGGCAGCGTTCATATATCATGCCTAAGCTCTCAAAAATGTAACCTTGATCTGTTCTTCCCTGATTACTGTCGGAGCAAGAGCACATACGGGACTGACATAGAAGAATTTGACATTTATACCAATTATGAAGAAAGGACGAACCATGAGTGGACTGAATTTTTCTAATTGAAAGCCATTAATATCCCTTTTGCCACATGAAATTGCTAAGTTTTCCATGGTTTCTAGAAACCCTTTGAAAACACTGTTTAGAAAGACTAGAGAGGTTGTATTAATGCAACCAGCCGGCTAGAGCAAATATCAAGTAAACAAGGCTAGAATCCAAACGTAAGAGCAAAGTGCTAAATAAAACTTTGTCATGAATGTTACATGGCACAAAAAGTGGAAAAAATAGCTCAAAAAAAATGCCAGCAGCCGTCTTGTTTGTATTACTACAAACTCGAGAACAACAATTGGACAAACCAGCCGTCAAATACAAATCCATTAAACATTAACAACACACGGTATAGGCCATAAGCAAGAGAAGGGAGTACAAAGAAAAAATGTTCAATGTTTCGTTGGGCCAGAATAGCATATGAGGGTGAAACAGAAGCAACAAAAAATTGATATGCCAGTGAACAATTGATACTGCCTGCTAACATAACCGGGTGTCACTACCATTGTCCTGTCTGTCCATTGGCTTTTGCATTGCTATGCTTTCGTTGGTACGTTCAACTGGCTAACAATGCGCAAACTTTCTCGCTATGAATACGCCGCGAAACTTTTCTATACATCACAATTCACTGTCATCAATACACTGACAATGCTGACGATGATGATGATTACAATTCGTTGGTACGAGACCACCACCATCATTCTTGATGGCGACTAGGGAAAAGCTACAGTTGGCTTCACCGGAAATCTTCATGACATTGGAAATGGTATTGGTGTTGGTGGAACGAAGAAGGTCTGCCCAGAACAAAAACAATACAGTCCTCATCGAAAATCGCAATCGTAACCAAGTCGCGTACCTCGTTACTAACCCATTTTGTCAAGCGTAATATGAATCTGTCAAAATGTAGTATGAGTCACATATAACACTGAGACAAAGTGTCAGCAAACAGTGGTTGTGGTTCCTATTGGAAATAATTTCCATGAGTATAAAAGGTATTTAAAGTTTAATAAAAAAAAAATTAGGAATTTAATACACATATACTTCATTGCGGGCTTGCTTTCTTTCTTAGAAAGTTTAAATGTAAGCTCATCGACTCTGGTTGCTTACCTTTCCTTAGTAAGGTTACTGTTATGCATACTGCCTTCACAGTTTCTAGATCTATGCTGTCAAACCATAGGCTCCTGTTGCCTTACTTTTTTTTGTCTTTTGCCGGTTTGCTCTTTGATGGCTATCGTTTAGTCTTTAGGACTAGCATTTCACATGGGCTAGCGATGGTCATCCCTTTATCAAACTTTGGTTGATTCTAAACAAATAAAAATCGCTTGCGGCTGCTCAATTGAACCTTAAATAGAAAGCTGCTTGATTTAACACTTGATCCTTGATACTCTAGACCAATTAAGATGCAATTTAAAAAATTTCGTTTTTAATTTAACAAAAAAAAATTTTAAAAAACTAAACCAAAAACGTTTTTAAATTTTAAACGAAATAATGTTAGATTAAAAACAGGTTATAGTCCGATTCGCACCATAAATGAATGCTGAACATTTTAGAAGTCATTGTGTAATATTCAGTCATTCAGTTCATTCGGATAAGAATTGTGCCTTGTAGGGGCTCAAGAAGCAAAATCAGGAGATAGGTTTGTATGGAAGCTGTATCAAGCTAATGATCGATTCAGATCATAGTTGAAAGTCATGAAAGAAGCCGTTGTACAAAATTTCTGCCAAATCGGATGAGAATTGCGCCCTCTAGCGGCTCAAGAAGTCAAGATCCCAGATCGGTTTATATGGCAGCTTTATCATGTTACATATTGATTTGCGCCATACTTAGCACAGTTATTGGAAGTCATAACAAAACACCTCATGCTAAATTTCAGCCAAATCGGATGAGAATTGCGCCCTCTAGAGGCTCAAGAAGTCAAGATCCCAGATCGGTTTATATGGCAGCTATACGAGTTTATGAATCGATTTGAATCATACTTAACACAGTTGTTGGAAGTGATACCACGTGCAAAATTTCAATCAAATCGGATGAGAATTGCGCCCTCTAGAGGCTCAAGAAGTTAAGACCCAAGATCGGTTTATATGGCAGCTATATCAAAACCTGGACCGATTTAAACCATAATTAGCGAAGTGATACCAAAACTCTACGTGCAAAATTTCAGTCAAATCGGACAAGAATTGCGCCCTCTAGAGGCTCAGAAAGTCAAGACCCAAGATCGGTTTATATGGCAGCTATATCAAAACATGGACCCATTTGGCCCATTTACAATCCCAACCGACCTACACTGATAAAAAGTATTTGGGCAAAATTTCAAGCGGCTAGCTTTAGTGCTTCGAAAGTTAGCGACAGACAGACGGACGGAGGGACATGGCTAGATCGACATAAAATGTCAGGACGATCAAGAATATAGGGTTGCCCGAAAAGTAATTGCGGATTTTTTAAAAGAAAGTAAATGCATTTTTTTATAAAACTTAGAATGAACTTTAATCAAATATACTTTTTTTACACATTTGTTTCTAAAGCAAGCTAAAAGTAACAGCTGATAACTGACAGAAGAAAGAATGCAATTACAGAGTCACAAGCTGTGAAAAAATTTGTCAACGCCAACTATATGAATAATCCGCAATTACTTTTTGGGCAACCCAATATATATACTTTATGGGGTCTCAGACGAATATTTCGAGTAGTTAACGAAATTAGTATACCCTCATCCTACGGTGGAGGGTATAAAAAGACCAATATTTTGTTATAGACAATTGAACAATGACTTGTACTTTGACTTTGATCCAAATCGGAACATATTTCGATAAAGCTGTATGGAGCGTAACATATGCATTTTCACCAGATTTTGACAAAAGGTATTTTACATATATACCCGAAGTGGTGGGTATCCAAAGTTCGGGCCGGCCGAACTTAACGCCTTTTTACTTGTTGTCTTATGCGTTTGTTTCCTTTTTCCTCTTCTTTTTTGTCCAATATATACTTTGAAAAAAAATTGAAAAATTAGAATACTTTTAATTTCACTGCCCACTGTACCCTGGGTTGGCATTTGATATTGATTTTTATTAAATGATGTTTAAAGTTAAGAATCTAGTATACTACCGTTTAAGATAAAAAATATTTAATATGAAGAAAAATATATTTTACCCAATGACATTTTGTTAGAACAAGGAATGGGAATTTTTTAATTAAATTTAATTTTTTTTTTGAAATTAATATTTTTGGACTGAGATTAAGAAACTGAAAAAAAATTAAAAAAAATAATAATTATTTTTTATTTTCCATCTTATATATAAAATGTGTGTTTGTTTGTTTGTTCCGTATAGATTAAAAAGCGGCTTAACCGATTACCTTGAAATTTTCACAGATTGTGTAGGTTGGTCTGGAAGGAAACATAGGTTACATAATTTTTTGATATCGGGAGGGGGGCGGGCCCTCCCCCTTACCACAAAAGTACAACCCAAAAATAAAAGTGGACCGATCGAGACAATATGGGATTCAAATGAAAGGTATTCAAGAGTAGAGTACGAATAGTAATAAAAATTGGGTCCAAGTACTTGGGGGTCCGCCCCAGTCCCAAAACCCAATAAAATAGGTCTCTTGTCGATCATGACAATATGGGACTCAAATGAAAGATATTCGGGAGTAGATTACGAATATGATCAGGAAGTAGGAATAGACTTTACAATTTACCCTCCACCGCTACCCCAAAATCAAAAGTGGACCGATAAGGACAATATGGGTATCAAATGAAAAGTATGCGAGAGTAGATAACGAATCTGTCATACAAATTCATATCGAAGTAAAGGGGGTCACCCCACTCTCACAAAAACGCCCAAAATGGGCCCATTAGCCAATCACGGATATATGGGACTCGGTTTGCTTGTTGCGTATAAAATGAAAAACGGCAGAACCGATTTTCTCAAAATTTTCGCATATTGTTTAGGTTGGTCTGGGAGAAAACGTAGGCTACATAAGGGGGACGGACCCTCCCCCTTATGCCAAAAACATAACCCTAAATCAAAAGTGTACCCATCGGGACAATATATGTATCAAATTAAAATTTGAGTCTAAGTACCCATCGGGCCATCCAACCCCAAAACTCCTCCAAACAGACATATTGGACGCTCATTTCAATATGTGGCTCAAATGAAAGGTAGTCGGGAATTGATTTCGAATCTGGCATATAAAATCAGATCGAAGTATAGGGGGTCACTCCACCCCTCTAAAACGCCTTTAGAGCCATTATGACTATATGATACTTGGCTGAACCGATTTTCTTAAATTTTTTATAGATTATGTACGTTTGTCTTGAAGGAAACATAGGCTATATAATTTTTAGATATCAGGTGGAGGCGGACCCTCCCCCTTACCCCAAAAACGCCACCCATATCCGAAAGTGGTCCGATGTTCACAATAAGGGTACCAAATGAAAGGTATTGGAGACCAAGAAACGAATATGGTATTAAAATTTGGGTCCAAGTACCCAGCTCCCCCCCCCCCCCCCCCCCTCTCTCTCTCTCTCTCTCTCTCCCTTACTCCTCTAAACAGATATATTCGATGTTCATGTCAATATTGGAATCAAATGAAAAGTATTAAGCAGTAGATTATAAATATGGCATAAAACATTAGTTCCAAGTACTGGGAGGTCGCACCGGGCCCGGTTCGGCTAGTTTATGATAAAAATTCTTTTATAAAAGTAAAACAAACTTTCGCCAAAGTTAATTTTTCCTTAAAAAGTTGGAAAATTTAAAAATTTTAAATAAATTTAGTTTAAAAAATATTTAAAGTTTGGGCATTTTTTTTATAAAATGTTTGCCATATAAAATTGAAAAAGGCAATTTTTTTATTAAAAATTTTAAATTTTATAGTATATATTTCTCAGCCCAATGTACCTTGCAGTGGTGATGTTTTGGCATTAAATTACAGTTCTCATATGCCAACAATAATGCTAGACCACTGCCACCGCATTTTAGCTCCACCATCATCACCAACATCGATGTCAGTTGCCAAAGCTGAGACCTTTCCCTTGACCTTTTTTCTGGAATTTTGGTGCAGAGTTCACTTGATAAAAATGGTCTTTTGTCTACAGAGCTTTCAAAGTGTTTGTGTTGGTTTTTTGTTTTCTTTTTTGATATTTCACTTGAAATTTGTTGTTTCGCGAAAAATCCGCGATTTCTGTGTATAAGGCCATTATCCAGTGTTAACACTCAATGCTGTGCTCATATCTTTTGAACTGCAGCCCTGGCAGTTATAAAAACGACTGTGTGTCAAAAGTTTGGCCACCACCTGACTCCCATGCGAGCCATGTAGGATGGGGAAATAGATGGGTTAAAAATCGAATGATATGTTGCTGTTTCGTTTTTTTTTATGGGGAATTGTTGCAAGTTAACAACATTTGTCTAGCATTAGTTGTACAAAAATTCAGAACTGTTCATGGGGTCCTTTTTGGGCTCTACCTACCCTTGTTTGTTGCACTCATATGTCATTTACTCCAACACCCATCACCATTTACTGCTTGCTGCCATACTCCAACTAAGCTTTATCCTTAGATCCGCGAAAATTTTTACTTTGACAGTAATGGCAATAGAAAAAAGCGCGGAATATGAAAGAATGGTGCAAAACTATTTTTTTGCTATATGTAACTTTGGTCTCTGGCATTGCGTTGATATGCCTGTCATAGTTTTAGATTGAGGAAGAATTTTTTTTATTTTCGATTCTATTGGCAAAAGGACGAAAAACTGTGCAACACGAATCTCAGGTTTCTAGTTAAAATAAGTTTTCCTCCTATGCTTTCTATGGTTTGGTCACTATAGGCTTTTTTAGTAAAAAGCTATAGGGGATTAAGCTTTGAACAATTTTTTAAATACTAAATAAAGACTGATATACCCTAGACCCAGAAAAATTAGTCTGCTGATATTATCAAGCACTGTCGGCTGATGTTAAAATTGAAAATTTATAAGTTATGAATATAAATTTTTATGAATATAAATTTTATATAAATAAATAATTAATTATGACTTTTTTTGACTTTTTTAAACATTTTACCATTTGGAAACAGCAGAAAATGTTTTCTGTTTTAGCAAAAAATTACTGCTGTCCCATTTTCACCAGACTTTCTTTTGTTACAGCAAACATTTTTGCTGTTTTTACTAACTAATTTCTCTGAGTGTACAGCATGAATAGCGTTCTGCAAGTTCTCTGGACATTATTTCTTTCTTCTGTTACAGCAAACATTTTTGCTGTTTTTACTAACTAATTTCTCTGAGTGTACAGCATGGATAGCGTTCTGCAAGTTCTCTGGACGTTTTTGGTGCATATGAACAGTTATAAACAATGCGTGATATGAGCCAATTTTTTGGGGGTGTGGTCTAGTCTCTGATATCTGACGCCTTTTTTTATCAGATTCGTATTATACTCTCAAATCCCTTTCATTAAAGACCAATATTGTACCGATCTTTTTATATATCCATTTGGAGTTTGGTTTGGGGTGGGACGTTCCCCCTACGTACTTAACCCCAATATTAAATATCTGATTTGCTTTTTGTTTGGGTTGCTATTTAGGCACAAAAAGAATTTGCAAAAATTGTCCACCCTTCTCTGATAAATCTCGGAACTAGGCCAAACTATGGATATTCGGTCAAGTTATAGAAAATTACCTTAATAAAGTTTGGCCTGGGAATTCCAAACTCTCTTGGGGTTTGCCTACTGACCTAATACCATCATCATAACTTGGAATTTCCCAACCGACCGCCGCCCCCTAAGTGGGTTAAACTGCAATAGTCTAACAAGTCACCTAACAATGCAATTTATTGAATATAAAGATGGCCATTCATATGGACTCCTAGTAGAACCTCCGAGGACCTCTGAGGACCTGAGGCACCGCTGCCCATGGTACCAGATATGTATCTGCGGTCACATACTCTTATCGTTCTCTATCACGGGCCACCAGACATGACAGTCACACTAACCTACCGGTTGTACCACCGTTGAGGCGCCAAGGCACTCATTTAGGTCTGAAACACCACTACACTCAACGAAATTTATTATTCAAAATCCAAAAATTTTTGCTTAAACAACAGTTTTTGTTGGCTGAATACTGGGAAAGCAGACATGACTGCTGCTTCAGCAAACAATAGGCTGCTGTTTTAGCAAAGATATCCATCTGCTATTTCCACTAAGTATAATAGATCCTTCACTTTGCTTCTTAAAATGTCCATGTTTTCAACCATTGAAGAAAAAATTTCCTTTGTTAAATTATTTTTAACTTAATTTTGAGCAATTTTTATCTTAAATGTTAATATAATGGATCTTTAATTTTGCGTCTTAATATTAAAGATAAATAATTTCAATGAAGGAAAAAAACTGTCGTTAAATGTCCATGTTTTTAACCATTGAAGAAAAAATTTCCTTTCCTTTGAATTATTTTTAACTTGATTTTGAGAAATTTTTATCTTAAATGTTAGTATGATGGATCTTTAATTTTGCGTCTTAATATTAAAGATAAATAATTTCAATGAAGGAAAAAACTGTCGTTAAAGGTGAGGGAGACCACCGTAGCGCAGTGGTTAGCATTTCCGCCTATAACGCTAAAAGCCTGGGTTCAAATCCCGGCGAGAACAGTACAAAAAATTATCAACGGTGGTTTTCCCCTTATAATGCTGGCGACATTTGTAAAAATTTCTCCCCACAAAGTTGTCACACTGCGGCACGCCATTCGGACTCGGCTATAAAAAGGAGGTCCGTTATCATTGAGCTTAAACTTGAATCGGACAGCACTCATTGATATGTGCGTATTTTAACCCTGTTTCTTAGTGAAATGTTCATGGGCAAATTTTCATTTAAAAGTAAGGAAATCGACTTTGATAAAAAGCCAGCATTGTACACTGAAAAAAATTTTATGCCTATATTAAAGATTTGTTAAGCGTAATTTAAAGATGACTATTTTTTGAATTTTAAAGAAATATTTCCTTAAATAAAAGATTTGTGCTATTGATTTTAAGGAATTTTTATCCTTAATGGTGGGTTAATAGATTTCTTATATCTTATTATTGAAGACAAAAATTTGCTGAAATTGAGGGAAATGAGGAAAATGACTTCGGGAAAAGTTGTACATTGTACACCGAATAAGCGTATGCCCTAATTATAAGTGGCTTTTGAATCTTAATTTTTTTCAACTTTTGAAGGAAAAATTTCTTTATGTAAAAGATTTTTTACTTGATTTCAATCAATTTTTATAATAAATCATATTTGAGTCGGATGTCGGGAGGCTAAAAACAACTCACTATTTCAAATATATCGAGATTGGATAATAATTGCGGCTTTTATGGGTTTAACACCCTCCATTGGCAGATCGGTCTATATAGCAGCTATATCTAAATATAGTCTGATCTGGACCATATTTGGGTCAGATGTCGGGAGTTTAAATGCAACTCATTGATTCAAATTTCAGCCAAATCGGGAAATAAATGCAGTTTTTATGGGTTTCAGATCCTACATCGGCAGATTACTCTATATGGCTGCTATATCTAAATAAAGTCCAATCTGAACCATATTTGGGTCGGATGTCGGGAGGCTTAAACAACTCACTATTTAAAATTTTATCGAAATCAAAAAATAATTGCGGCTTTAATGTGCTTAAGACCCTCAATCGGCAGATCGGTCTATATGGCAGCTATATCTAAATATAGTCCCATCTGAAACGGTTTGAATATCGGGGTCTTTAGAACAACTTCCATGACAAAAATGCGGCTTTTACGGGCTCAAAACCCTAAATCACCAGATAAATTTGAAGTTGTAATTTTTATACCCTCCACCATAAGATAGGCGGTATACTAATTTCGTCATTCTGTTTGTAACACCGCGAAATATGCGTCTAAGAACCCATAAAGCATACATATACTTGATCGCCATGACATTTTAAGTCGATCTAGCCATGTTCATCCGTGCGTCGAAAGGAGTAGAGCTAGGCGCTTGAACTTTTGCACAAACATATCTTATCAGTGTAGGTCGGTTGGGATTATTAATGGGCCAAATCGGCCCATGTTTTGATATAGCTGCCATATAAACCGATCTTGGGTCTTGACTTCTTGAGCACCTAATCCGATTTGGCTGAAATTTTGCATGAAGTAGTATAATTTTGAACAAATGTGCTAAGTATGGTTTAAATCGGTTCATATCCTGATATAAAGGGTGATTTTTTTGAGGTTAGGATTTTCATGCATTAGTATTTGACAGATCACGTGGGATTTCAGACATGGTGTCAAAGAGAAAGATGCTCAGTGTGCTTTGACATTTCATCATGAATAGACTTACTAACGAGCAACGCTTGCAAATCATTGAATTTTATTACCAAAATCAGTGTTCGGTTCGAAATGTGTTCATTCACCGTAACGTTGCGTCCAACAGCATCTTTGAAAAAATACGGTCCAATGATTCCACCAGCGTACAAACCACACCAAACAGTGCATTTTTCGGGATGCATGGGCAGTTCTTGAACGGCTTCTGGTTGCTCTTCACTCCAAATGCGGCAATTTTGCTTATTAACGTAGCCATTCAACCAGAAATGAGCCTCATCGCTGAACAAAATTTGTCAAAATTTGAACACATTTCGAACCGAACACTGATTTTGGTAATAAAATTCAATGATTTGCAAGCGTTGCTCGTTAGTAAGTCTATTCATGATGAAATGTCAAAGCATACTGAGCATCTTTCTCTTTGACACCATGTCTGAAATCCCACGTGATCTGTCAAATACTAATGCATGAAAATCGTAACCTCAAAAAAATCACCCTTTAGCTGCCACATAAACCGATCGTTGGCCTTGACTTCTTTTGCCACTAGAGGGAGCAATTCTTATCCGATTTGGTTGAAATTTAGCATGAAGTATTTTGTTATGACTTCCAACAACAACTGCGATAAATATGGATCAAACCGGTACATAACCTAATGTAGCTGCCATATAAACCAACTGGGATCTTGACTTCTTTCGCCTCTAGAGGGCGCAATTCCTATTCGATTTTGCTGAAATTTTGTACAACGGCTTCTCCAATGACCTTCAACATACATGTCTAATTTGGTCTTTGTCGATCTATAGCCTCATACAGCTCCCATATAAACCTATCTCCCGATTACACTTCTTGAGCCTCTACTAGGCACAATTCTTAACCGAATGGACTGAAATTTAACCCAATGACTTCTACTATGGTCTTCAACATTCAATTCACTTATGGTACGAATCGCACTATAACTTGATATATCTCCAATAGCATAACAATTCATATCCATTATTCTTTGTTTGCCCGAAAAGAGATACCGCGCAAAGAACTCGACCAATGGGATCCATAGTGGAGGGTATATAAGATTCGGCCTGGCCGAACTTAACACGCTCTTACTTGTTTAAATTTAGAAAGAATAGTTTCTTTTAGTTTAGGGAACAGAAAAAAATGTTTGTCCTAATTTTAAAGATCTGTTAAACTAAACTAAAGGCTTTATAAGGAAAATTTTCTTTTATTAAAAAATTTTATACTTGATTTTAAGAAACTTTTACATTAAATGATAGTCTAATAGACCCTTATTATTACTAAGAATATGCTAAATGTGTCCAAGATCTTCTATAAACGATTTGAATTTTTGAGGCCACTGAAAACTTTTTATACCCACCACCATAGGATGGGAGTATACTAATCTAGTCATTCCGATTTGTAACACCTCGAAATATCTGTGTAAGACACCATAAAGACGTCTAAGACTACCAATGCCGATTGCACGATAGCGGTCGAACGCGTAGATTTAGCCGCTTGAAATTTTGCGCCGATACCAAACATCGATGTAGGTCGTTGGGAATTGCAAATGAGCCATATCGGTTCAGATTTAGATATAGCTCCCATATAAACCCATCTCCCAATTTAACTTCTTAAGCCACTGGAAGCCGCAATTTTTGCCCGATATGGCTGAAATTTTGCATATAATGTTCTGTTATGACTTCCAACAATTGTGCCAAGTACGATTCAAATTGGTCTATAACCTGATATAGCTCCTAGATAAACCGATCTCCCGATTTGACTTCTTGAGCCCTTACAAGCCACAAGTTTTGTCCGATTTGGCTGAAATTTCGCATATAGTGTTCTGTTGTGACTTCCAACAATTGTGCCAAGTACGATTCAAGTTGGTCTATAACCTGATCCTGATTTAACTTCTTCAACCCTTACAAGCCACAATTTTTGTCCAATTTGGGTGACGTCCAACACCTGTGCCAAGTGCGGTTCAAATCGTTCTATAAACTAATATAGCTCCCATATAAACCGATCTACCGATTTGACTTCTTGAGCGCCTGTAAGTCGCAATTTTTGTCCGATTTAACTTAAATGTGGCAAGTGGTGTTCTGTTATGGCTTCCAACAACTGTGCCAAGTACGGTACAAATCGGTCTCTCGATTATCCTTGTCCGGTTCGTAGAAGCTCTAATTTTTGCCGGTTTGACAGAAGTTTTATATGAAGAAAAAAATCCATGGTGGTGGTTTCCCAAGATTCAGCCTGGCCGAACTTAGCACTCTTTTACTTGTTTTACTCATGTGATATGCACCGGAGATTTTTCTCTCCCAAGATGAGACAATATGAGAATACGGCCCGCACATATCAAGTAAATACAATACTAAGCCTCCCTCACAAAATGTCCTTATTAACAACGCTCAGACGACTTACTTATCCTACTTTGCTTATTATTTCAATGGCTAAAACCCAAAACTTAACCAAGTGAAAATTTTAATCTTTTATTAACGTAAAATAACCACAAAATAACATATTCTACGACAAACAATTGTTATTATTTATTAATCAGATATGTCATTGCAAACCCTGAAAGTATGCTTCAAATGGGACGTGCTTAAACCTAGAACAAGAAAAAATTGCCGGGCAGCCAAAAAAATACCCTTATAATAAAAAAACACAAAATAAAAACTTGCAAAAAAAAGATTTACTGCGACAAAGGGATTTTTGCATTCATATCCTGACCGCTAGACTGACTGTCTTTCCAAGTATTTTCATTTTTTTTGTGTGTGGATTTTTCGTGGAAAAAATACCTTGCCTTGCCTGTCATCAGCCATGATTCCTGTGATTAGAATCATATAAATTTCGTAAATTAAATATACCCATTAACTTTGGGGAGAACAACATGACCGGAAAATTACTAAAGGTTTTCGGCTTCATATTTTGAGGGGGAGATTCCAAACCTAATTCTCTGAGTATGCCAACTGTCCCGTAAAAAATAAGCAAACAGCCAATCCGTTACCGGATAGAACATTTTTGAGCAGTCGGAGAATCTCATTAGAATTTCAACGCCCTAACAATGAAATTAAAAAAACACAATCCCTTCGTGATGGATTTAATTTTTTCGCTGTTTATTTGGTCGCCATCCAAACCTGGGATAGAACCGCACACATACAAATGCAAACAAAAATAGAAGGTTACAAATACTTGTATGTGTGTACATATGTGTATGTTAGCTGTTGACAATACAATTCTGTAGCAAACTTCAACATAGGTTTTTAGACTCATTATTTTCTGCCTTTTAATATATGTAGGATAGGAAATATGCAAACTTATTTTTAATATCTTTGGTGACACCTTGACGTATAGATCTGAAACCCTAGAAGCTAACATATTTTGTTGATTGCCACATCATTCTTAGTCGTCTGTCCGTTAAAGCACACACTCTTCTACAACTTTTGTTCTATTGAACTGGGCAGCAAATTAGTAAGATCGCTTTAAGTTAGCCTGGGCCGAATCTAATAAACCCTCAACCATGGACTGCATCTCAGGGTAGCTGACACGAAGTGTTAGCAACTTCACACTGATATTTCTGTCAAACTGGAAATGACAGCACATTCTAATGTCTACAAGCCAACAAATGGTATTGTTGGCGAACTCAAACAACTATAAAGTGAACAAAATTTTTGTTCACTTTACAATGATACTGGAAACTTTGTGAAACGCTAGGGCGTTACTTAAAAAAAAATCAACAGCAACTTACCAAATGGTTCTGCCAGAAAGAGCCCGAATTCAACGAAATCCACGCTTTAGTGGCAATAAAATGGCTAAAGATCTGAAAATATCCCCTAAAAGGATGCAACATTAAATGAAAAACAGGCTCAATGTGAAGCCTTACAAGTTTCAAAAGGCACACTATCTTATATCAAAGCAAAAAAAATGTTAAACTCGCAGAGCAATGAAATTGCTGCGCTTGCACTATCTTCTCCGAGTAGAAAATTTTCCCAATTGAGCAATTTGAGCCAACAAACGGCCACTCGAAATAATTCTCAATCTCAAGTGATGGTATGCGCATCTGTGACCCTCGAAGGCCCCTCCAATCGTTTTCAGCGAGCCTAACGTCAGGGTAAATGCGACTCATTATCAGGAAAAATTTTGGAGTCTGCTTTGGAGCCGTGACACAATGTTACCAAAATGAAAAATTTTGAAAATAATTCTATAACTTTTCAACAGATAGAGATATGTACACGAAACTCAATATAGTCCAAGTTGAAGTGTTTTCCAAAAAAGTATGCAAAATTTGAGGACCCTAGTGGATTCAGGGGTCTGTACATGGTGCTTGAAAGTTGATGACCTCGAGCATGTCAAATTTGGAATTGTTTGCTAAACAGTCATTTATAGACGGATCGACTTGAGTGGTTTTTAAAAGATAGAACTCGTAAAACCCTAACAGCCTATTTGACAGATTTCCTTTATAGAACTGTCAAATTAACCTATTTCTCATGTACATTAAGTTTTGTGAATAAGGCCGTATATATTTAGAATATCTCTAACGGTTTATGAGTTGTTGAACTTGCAATAATATTTTTTTTTTAGAAAAAAAATTGTGGGACTTTTTGGGAACCGATTGAAATTTTTTTTACAGTATTACAAGACTACGAGTATTAACAACAAGTAAAAAGGTTTAAACTCGGCCTGGCCGAACTTTGGTCTAATAGTGTGGTCTAATAAATACAAACACAAGTCACTGCTCAATTTTGTAAAACAAAATATTGGGCTTTTTTGCAACTATATCCAAATATAGACCGATCTGAACCATATAGGACACGGATGTCGAAAAGCCTAACATAAGTCGTAATCTAAGTAATATAATAATAAGTAATCGAAATCTGGGCCAAATTAAGAAGAGAATGTCGAACAGTCGTACACAAATCGCTGTCCAAAAATTCGGCGAAATCGGACAATAAATGCCCCTTTTATGGGCCCAAGACCTTAAATCGAGAGTACGGACTATATAGCAGATCTGTATCGATCTGGGACAAATTGAAGAAGGATGTCGAGTGGCCTAATACAACTCAATGTTCCAAGTTTCAGCGAAATTGGACCATAAATGCGCCATTGATGGGTCCAAGACTTTAAATCGAGAGATCGGACTATATAACAGCTATATACAAAACTGCATTGATCTGGGCCAAATTAAAAAGGGAATGTCGAACAGCCTAACATAACTCACTTCCTAAATTTCGGCGAAATCGGAGAACAAATGCCTCTTTTATGGGCCCAAGACCTTAAATCGAGAGAACGGACTATATATCAGCTATATACACATCTGTACCGATCTGGGCCAAATTGAAGAAGGATGTCGAGTGGCCTTATACAACTCACTGTCCCAAGTTTCAACGAAATCGGACAATAAATGCGCCTTTGATGGGTCCAAGACTTTAAATCGAGAGATCGGTATAAATCCAAATCTGGACCGATCTGGGACAAATTGAAGAAAGATGTCGAGTGGCCTAATACAACTCACTGTTCCAAGTTTCAGCGAAATTGGACAATAAATGCGCCATTGATGTTTTGTAAAAATAATTTATAATTTTAAATCAAAAAAAAAACAAAATTGGTTTAATTGACAACTAGTTTTAATGGTCCGGTTGGGTTCCACTCGTTGAAATTCTCTTAAATTTCATAGAATATTTCTACTCGTTGCAACTGGAGATTTTGAAGAGTCGGATGAGACATCTATGTGATGTAAGAGTCTCTGCTTTAAACCATGACATAATTACCAGGTAGGGTACCGTAAACAGCTGAGTACAATTTTTTCTCGCGAAGTGCACTACCTGCAACGAGGTTTGGTTGGGTGTGTGTATTATAGTTAAGAACGATAACACACAAACAACGAAAAATGGCTCGAACTAGTAACATACACAAAATCAGACCTGCACTAATCTCTGATTTTGACAGATAGTGTGCTCAATATTTTGTTGTTGGGCAACTGTCACTACCTGTAAATGAATATATCTTGCGTGAAACCATGACATAATTACCAGGTAATGTACCGTAAACGAGTTTTGGTTGTGTATTATACAATAGTTAAGGACCTTGACACACACAAATAACGAAAAATTGCACGAACTAGTAACATACACAAAATCAGAGTTGCATTAATCACTAATTTGACAGATAGCGTACCCAATATTTTGTTGTTGGGCAACTGCCACGATCTGTAAATGAATATATCTTGCGTGAGACCACTAGTTTTTTAAATCCGCCTTGTGTTTGTAGTTTATTGAGATGATGACGCCGCCGTTTAGTGTTTTTTCTATAACGGCGTCAATAGTTTGTTCACCTGGCATGAAATACAAGCAAATTTGCATTTACATTCATTTTTCGTGAAGGAGGTTCCATGTAAAAAACTTCCTAAAATTGGGAAATAATTAATACAGATGTCTTTAAAATAACATTACTTGTCTTACTCGCTATTTTTTTTCCTTTTCCAAAGCAAGGCCTAAAATATCTCCATATTGCAACGTTCGCATTTGCAATATAACTGCTAGTAGAATGGAAAATATTTTTGAAAAATATTCACTACGCAAATAATTATTATTTTCCAGCTTTTTCCTGTATTATTATCTGGGGCGCATATCTTGTTTACTTTTGATTTTTGACAAACGTCAAAATTTGTCAGTGTTAGAAAAAAATGTCGATTGGCACAGCAAAATTAAATTTTTTCTCACCAGCGAATCTCGCTAACAATAGAAGATTGCTATCATCCGAATTGGCTGAAATTTTGCATTTGGTTTTTGTTATGACTTCCAACATTTCTGCTTAGTACGGTCCAATTCGGTCTATAATCTGATATAGCTCTCACAAAAACCAATCTTCCAATTTGACTTCTTGAGCCCTTGAGCCGCATGGGTTGAGGATTTCTGCGAGTGGCCACACTTATTTGTGAAGCACATACCATGGGTAGTGTTGCCACTCAAGAAAATTATTTCCTACCAAAATTTAAGAAAAATCCTACCAAAACCTATCAAATGTTCTACAAGCTTAAATACGTTTTATGTTTTTATGCCCACCACCGAAAAGTTGACCATTGGACCATTCCACTTGAGCCTATTAAATGTCAACCCTACAAAGTTAACTTACTAGATCGTTACATTCATACACGATCTAGACATGACCTTCCGTCTGTTTTTTTAAATCACAGCCTGAAGTTCAAAGATGGTCTATATCCTCATAAAGCACCCTTTATACCGGTCACCCCATAAGAAATCTTGAGTTCATAAATTCTCGCTTCGTGCCATATTATTTTTTTATATGTAAATATGGCAACATTTTGGCCAAAGAACCCCAAAAAAATTAACTTTGTGAAACCACCGAAAGAACGATTTTCGGAAAATTTTCCGTAAAAAAGAACATAGTACCAGCCTTTAATCGAAAAAGTTACATATTTATGCCAGGTACTGCCAAAAATTAAAAAAAATTGTATGTCGTCTGATCGCTTTGCTTAGCCTTATTCAGTCAATCCTGGATGCGTACAACTTGCATAGTTGCTGTTTTTCGCGAAATGGGCCGACTCAGCTCGACTTCCATACTGTTGTGTTTGTTGTGTGTTTGTGTTCTGATAAAGAAAATAGTCCGTCGGATTTCGCAATAATTTAATATGCATTTTCGCTGTGAATGAAGGCAGTTCTAGGCTTTATTGTTACATAACAACTTTTTAGAATCCTGTTGCCAGTGATAATAAATATGCCAAAAAGTCGTTTAAATTTATTGATGTCTGCCCACAATGTAGGCGGTTAAGTTATGTCACACGCAAGTTGATTCCCAAAACGCAAACAATCCCATGGCAGCCGGTTGTACGTACCGGATTGACCCGATGAATTCCTTCATCGGTAAGGGCTGCCTCCTCGGTGTACCACACAGTGCTACTACAACAACAACAAAAATCCAAATGAATTTACAACAACTGACATGGGACTTTGCTCAATGAAACGCCAAAATTTGCTGTGCTGTCAAAAATCTTATTAGCCCCTGGGCTAATCAAAAATTATTCACCGCACTTAACGTCACATTTTTACTATCCCCACAACTTTGCTACCATTCGACACACAGCCTTTGGTGGGAAATAATTTTCTTGAGTGGCAACACTGTATATGACATGTCTTATCGTCTAATGACAGCCTTAGTTGACATCACTGCAACAGCTGTGCAACCAGGCAATTGACAGCTTTAATAACACAACAATCACACTGTACTTGTTCCTTGCTGATTCCACAAATTCATAGTCAAGTTACCAAATTTTTATAAGTAATTTATTATTTTCTCCGTAATTAGGAAAAACTGAATAAGTTTTGTGTAACTGCAAAACTTAACAGCCATTTCTTCGCCAAGTTTATGTGTATTATTAACTTTTCAACTCTTTGGTTTTTTTTTTCTTTGAAAGATATATGGTCATAAAGCATTCGTAGTCCGGCAAAATATCCAGAAAAGAACAAGTCTTATTAAATATTTGCTCCAGAATAATGGATACTCTGGCAAAGAAGGTTATTGGCGAGACCAGTGCCGATAGTTGGAAGTGTTGTAAATCGAATTCTATAAAGGTGAAGCATGTCTACAAAGCGAGAATCGCCTGTCATGAGAAATCCATGTTTTCACCAAAAGTCGAAGCTTGGAGCCATATTCAATTTGAGTTCAATTTTGGAGTTGATAACGAAAATAATTTTCTTACACTCCACATAGTTGGAAAACTTACGAGAGAAGAATGTAAAGAAGTAGGTTTTACTTTTAAAATTATGGCCTTGGATTCAAATAAAAAAATGGTTACTTTAATGCACAATGCATATATGTGTAGAATGTCAACAACAGAAAATGTGCTCCCACAATATGTTGGAAAAAACCAGAGTATTCCATTGGACACATTTCTCTGTAAATTCGATCATAATGGTTTTGCATATTTCTATATTGAAATATCGATATTATTGGGCGATGTCTACGAGACGCATATGCCAGCACCCTCAACAACCAACATTGAAATTCAGGAAGAACTAACCAATGATCTACTCTTGGCTCTGCACACAGGAGAATATAGTGATGTTACTCTAGTGGCTGGTGGCGACGAAATCAAGGCCCACAAAGTCATACTGTCGATGCGTAGCGATGTCTTTGCAGCCATGTTTCGACACTCATCAATGGTGGAAAGTGCTACAAGTCGTGTTGAAATTAAAGACTTTGATGCCAATGTCATGCGAGAAATGTTAAATTTCATGTATACTGGCAAGGTGGGGTCAACATTAGATTGGCCATTGGCCTTCAACCTCTATGCAGCAGCAGATAAATACAATCTAAAAAAATTGAAAGCGGAATGTGAAATTTATCTAATGAGCGATATTGGCATAGAGACTGCTGTCAAGACCCTCATTACTGCTGATCAACATAGCGATGGTGAACTAAAATTGCAGGCAATGAAATTCATCAAAGATAACATTGAGAGTATTGTGAACACAGAATCCTGGAAGCTTTTAGCCCTCGAACATTCACATTTAATGGTAGAATTTATGAGTTTGTTAAATTTCTAATACAATAAAAACAAGTAAAAACGTGTTAAGTTCGGTCGTGCCGAACTTTGGATACCAACCACCAATAAATATAAAAATCATCCTATTTTATTATAACACCACTGCTATATCATATTTTATTCAGGTCCCGAGAACTCATAAAGAAGTAACATTTTCAGACAATAAATCTGCTTTTTATGGGAGTAAGACCCTAAATTGGAGGATCGGTCTATATGACTGCTATATCAATATAGTCTGATTTGACTCATATTTGGGTCGGATGTGGGGAGGCTTAAAACAAATCACTCAACAAAATCGTGTAATAAATGCAGCTTTTATGGGTTCCAGACCCTTAATCGGCCTATATGACAGCAAAAGACAGTCCGATCTTTGCCATATTTGAGTCAGATGGCCAGGTGGCTTAAAACAACTCACTGGGTTCAAATTTCAGCAAAATCGGGTGATAAATTCAGTATTTATAAGCTTTAGATCCTATACCGGAAGATCGGTCTATATAGCAGCTATATCTAAATATGGACCGGTTTGGCCCGCTTAAAGTCTTTAATTTCAACACGACTTGTAGCACTTTCCACCATTGATGAGTGTCGAAACATGGCTGCAAAGACATCGCTACGCATCGACATTATGACTTTGTGGGCCTTGATTTCGTCGCCACCAGCCACTAGAGTAACATCGCTATATTCTCCTGTATGCAGGGCCATGAGTAGATCATTGGTAAGTTCTTCATGAATTTCAATGTTGGTTGTTGAGGGTGCTGGCATATGCGTCTCGTAGACATCGTCCATAAATATCAATATTTCAGTATAGAAATATGCGAAACCGTTGTGATCGTATTTACAAAGAAAGGTGTTTTTGTCGATTGTACAATCCACCGTTATTTGGTGTTTAAAACCCCTCACGATATCGTGCTTTAATGTAATCAGTTTTTTGTTTGAATCCAAGGCCATAATTTTGAAAGAAATACGAATAATGTTTTCTATCTCTCTGTCTGATTCTCCAGTTAGGATAACTCCAAGTGATGTGTCATGATAAAAGAAAAAAATCCTCCATTGAACGTGGTTCCAGTTTTCGTCCTTTGATGTGAAAATGGATTCTTTTGCCCCCGCGATGTTTGCTTTGTAGACATGTTTCACCTGTATAACAACACCAACTGTCGGAGCCGGTCTCGGCAATAACCTTCTTAGCCAGAGTGTCCATTGGTTCTGGAACTATTAACGTATAATAAGTAATTTTCGTTTCAAGTCGGTTTTGACTTTGCAATTACTGTTGAATTAGATATAAACACTGTAGCCAGCAATGTTTTTTTTTGGCGAAAATCCGATGTATTTCCTTTTTTCCCTTATCCCGTCACTTCAGTCCAGCTGAAGAATTATTTGGCCAGGGAATTACTACGCTAAAGCTAGGGTGTACATTTGTGTCTCCTCTGGTCCAAAGTCTATTGTCAATTTTCTCCAGAAGATCAGTAAAAATGCGTGCCTCTCTCAATCCAAATGAACAGTTGAACCAAATGTGTGTCCATCAGCTGTTTAAAAATGACTGTCTCTGTACGTCACACTCAAATAGCATGTGTGATGGTGTCTCAGGTGTGCCGCATTGGCCACACAAATCCGTTGGTACAACTTTGAATTTGAATAGTGTGTTGTTGCAGAAGCAATGATTCGTCAGAATTCGGTTTATCGTCTTTATTTCTTCTGGCTTAAGATCACTGCCCTTAAACCATGGTTTCTTCCGTACTGTGGGGAAAATCCTATAAAAATAGGATGATCCCTCCGCCGCAATACCTTCATATGTTTCCTTCCACTCCTGCCATATCCTTCTTTCAACTATAGACATCGCATCCTTAATGGGCAATGATGTTTCAACCAGCTCCCCATTAATCTTGGCGCCCCTTGCCGCCCGGTCTCCCATTTCGTTAAATTCTATACCGCTGTGATCAGGATCGTAATAGAGTTTCACGCCCAGGGAATAGTACGGATCCCGTGGGATCCGTACTATTGACAATTATACGCCGAACATTTCCATTGAATCCGATCTATTGGGTTGCCCAAAAAGTAACTGCGGATTTTTCATATAGTCGGCGTTGACAACAATAAATGTTGCCGCTTGACCAGGGTTGCCAGAATTTTTACATACCTTATCCACAAATTTCCAATCCTTGCCCCTTAAAATCCCCAATTCATATGATCCACAATTCACTTGATCCTCAAAAAATGTTGAATGGCTTTTTATGAAAAAAATTCATTTCTTGGAAAAAGATATTTGCTACTGACAACAAAAACGATGAAGGATATATGTCACGTGAAGGCACGGCCCTAGGCATGGCGAAACAATTAAAGGTGGTCTCATTTGTACAACAACCACAAATCATGGTGAAATCCGTTATTTTACCATCAAGCTGATGGACAGTTTGGCAACACACACAAAGGAATTCGTGTGCGCACATGAGCAGAGAATATAACCCCGTTTACGCTGCTCTTTAAATGCGGACTTAATGGCTCGATCATCTGTTTTCCCTTAAATCCGGATTTAATGAGCAGTGTAAACGGCATTTTTGTGACAAAGAAGATAACAACAAAGAGAATGCAAACAAAAATCTAACATCCAATACCGTCAAACTGTTGACAGCTGTTAGCGTGAGACCACTTTTTTAAATCCGCCTTGCATCTGATCATAGGAGATTGCTATCGATTGGCCTAGCTCCCTTGACACACTCCTATCACACAATTTGACATTTTAAACAACGAGGGGTATGTTCAGTTGCAATGCAACACTGTTCTCTTATTTGTCATTTATTGATCTACAAAAGGAAGAATTTGTTTACGGATTTTGTAAATTGGGTTTCCCCCTTCATTGGTATTACGAAGAGTATTGCAATAATGGCATAAATTAACTAATTGTTGGAGTGTATGTGCCCATTCACTGAGAGATCAAAGTTTATTAATTTATCTAACAATTTAAAACTTGTGGAAAACAAAAATACAGACGTCCGAAGTAGTCAGAGCACTTGGTCGGGTCAATCAAGTTTTGAAAAAAAAAACCCTAATAGTGGAATTAAATTGAGATTATGCTGCAGGATACATATTGGGAACAAATTATCTGTGATTCTGCCGTCACCTCCGGCACCACCATACTATTGCAGCATGTGTGGGAATTACCAATGTACGCAACGAAAAACATGTGTTCAAGAAGCTTCAGCAATCAGCAAAATGATGTTAGATCTGCCTGGCATCTGGATGTGGATATAGATAGAAACGTTTTTCTCAATTGTACAGCATTATCAGAATTTCCTGCAGGCGTAATGTATATCTTCAGTTATTCGGCATCTATCTTGGAACAAAATACTGAAAGGGGACATGAATTTGGTGAAAAATCCACCAAACGTTGCTTGGAAAGAAACAAATGGTTTATTGGAATCCTGCCTGATTATCACACGTACAATTGCGGTGGTTTCTGTTATCTATATATTTTAATAAAAATTTCCACCGTTAACATCTCGCTTTCTAAAACGCCCGTAGAGTCGAACGCAGTCAGATATGTGGCTGCAACAACAACAGAAGGCCCTCAGGGAGATCTTTCTAAGGACCTATCGGTGGCGCTGGAAACTGGAAAAGATAGTGATATAACCTTCGTTGCTAAGGGCATCGAGATTAAGGCCCATAAGTGTATATTGTCGCTACGGAGCGATGTCTTTGCAGCGATGTTCGAGCACAAATCAATGAAGGAAAATTCTACAAATTGTGTGGACATAGAAGATTTTGAAGCCAATGTTATACGAGAAATGTTAAGCTTTATGTACACAGGCAAGCTTGGGCCGAAATTGGATTGGACGTTGGCTAAAAATCTCTATGCAGCGGCCGACAAATATAACGTGAAGCAGTTAAAAGCGGAATGTGAAAAATTCCTGATGAGCGACCTTGGCATCCAGACTGCTGTTCGGACCCTTATAAAAAAAGTCGATAAAAATGCCGAAAAAAAATTGCAAGCCTTGCAATTCGTCAAAGACAATATTGAATGGGTAGTCCGCACACACGTGTGGAGGGAATTGTCATTTCGTTATTCACATTTAATTGTGGAACTTATGAACATAAAGTAATTTCTTAAAATATTTTATTTTTTTTTAACGATTTAGAATTCTGAATTTATTTTTTGTTTCGCCCAAGCCTTATTTGTAAACCCGATTTTTTTTAATTTTTTCGTGCTTTCTAAAAAACAAAGCCGTTGATTAAATTGGTAGTTAAAATTCGCATTTAATTGTGGAACATTTTAGTTTATTCATTTGTTTTTAAAACGATACTTGATTTTACTTTTTGTTATCTCCCACTTTTATTTGTAATCCTTTAGATGAAATGTTTATTTTTTTTTAAACCGGAGAATCTTTTTGAAGTCATAAAAATCTTCTCCACTAATAAATAAAATAACTAAAGAAAAGAAAAAATCTATGTACCGTTTTTTGCAAAAGCTCTAAACATGATGAGCACGATCATGATGTGCCGTATAACATGCCTTTAATAAACAGGGATATAATCTCCGGCACTGTTTAACCTCTACCTATCCTCCATTCCACCCCCTCCCGACGGCATAGAGATCGTATCATATGCGGACGATTGTACGATCATGGCTTCAGGCCCCCACCCATTGTTGACATCTGCGATAGGTTGAATGTCTACCTCAACGAACATGCCTCATATTTCGCTGCAAGAAATCTGAAGATATCTGCCACCAAATCTTCAACCACATTGTTCACTACAAATACTCGTGAGATGAATACTCAGCTGACTTTGATGGTCGATGGAGAAATGATTCCGACCATCAAGTATACCAAAATACTTGGCGTCACATTTGACAGCTCTTGCACATTCTCCCCACATGCCACAGCAATTTGCGATAAAGTCAAAAGTAGAAACAAGCTCATCAAGTCACTTGCTGGCAGCACTTGGGGTGCAGACAAAGAAACCTTGTTGACCACATACAAAGCAATTGGCCGGTCTGTGGTAAATTATGCAGCGCCAGTGTGGTCTCGTCAACTTTGTGACGCAGTGGAATAATGTTCAGATCTGTATGAATGCCGCCCTTTGAACTGCGACGGGCTGTCTCCTGTTCTCACGTGGACATCCTCCATCAGGAGACAAAGATTCTACCAGTGCGAAGACATAACTATTGGGTTGCCCAAAAAGTAATTTCGGATTTTTCATATAGTCGGCGTTGACAAATTTTTTCACAGCTTGTGACTCTGTAATTGCATTCTTTCTTCTGTCAGTTATCAGCTGTTACTTTTAGCTTGCATTAGAAAAAAGTGTAAAAAAAAGTATATTTGATTAACGTTCATTCTAAGTTTTATTAAAAATGCATTTACTTTCTTTTCAAAAATCCGCAATTACTTTTTCGCCAACCCAATACATGCTGTCTAAGCAATAACTGGGCTGTTATCGCAGAGACCATCCAAATCATCATCTTGTGATTTGATATCCATCGCCTAGAAGCCTTAAGTTAGATCTACATGATCTAGAGCGTAAGGCTCAGCGCAACAAGAGAGAACCTCTAGATCAAGCGGGTCTTGACAACATTCATGCAGACACGGTAGCAGATGCAGTAAATGGCTACCGGGTGAAGGGAATCCTTGGAGAACGACCACCACCCATTGCAACTGAAGAAATTTACCTCCTCTGGCAAACCAGAGTAGTTCGGGCTCAATTACGATCCGGCAGATGCAGCCGCCTCAACTAATATAGAGCAAGAGGTTGATGCCGACGTGCAGGATGTATGTCCCGATTCCAACCAGGGACCACAAGACACAAGTCATCTGTTTAACTTTAACCAACCAGACCCACTCGACTCAGACCCAGGTCCCACTGGACGCATCCCATCTAAGTCGGAGAGTTCTGAATCTGGATACTAAACAGAAATAAGCAGACGAAAGATAGAACACATTCCGGCACGGAATAGCTTTGAGCACCACACAAACTGGAACGTTGGGGTCCGGTCTGTGTGGTTGTTGTTGTTGTTGTAGCAGTTTATTGTATTCTATCTTTCGTCTGCTTGATTCTGTTGAGTGTCGAGACCCAGGAACTCCGCGACTAAGATGGGGTACGTCCACAGGGATCTGGGTCTGAGTCGAGTGAGTCTGGCCGAGCAGTTAAAGAGGTGACGTGTATCGTGCGGTCCCTGGTTACAATCGGGACATACATCTTGCACGTCGGCATTAATCCTAGCTCTGTGGGAATTGAGGCGGCTGCATCTGCCGGAACGTAATTGAGCCAGAACCACTCTGGTTTGCCGGGGGAGGTCGATTTCTTCGGGTGCAATGGGCGGCGGTCGTTCTCCAAGGACTACATTCACCCGATAGCCAATTACCGCTTCTGCTACCTTGTCTGCATGAATGTTGCTCAGACCCGCTTGATATGCCGCTTGATCTAGAGATTCTCTCTTGTAGCGCTGAACCTCACGCTCTAGATCGTGTAGATCTACCTAAAGGCTTCTGGGCGGTGGGTATCTATCCACAAGATGATGATTTGGATGGTTTCTGCGATAACAGCCCAAAAGGTATTGCTTAGACAGCATGTAGTTATGACTTCGCACTGGTAGGATCTTTGTCTCCTGATGGAGGTGGTCCACGTGAGAACTGAGAAGACAGCCCGTCGCAGTTCGGAGGGCGGCATTCTGACAGATCTGAATATTATTCCACTGCGTGTCACAAAGTTGACGTGACCACACTGGCGCTGCATAACTTACCACAGACCGGCCAATTGCTTTGTACGTGGTCAACAATTTTTCTTTGTCTGCACCCCAAGTGCTGCCAGCGAGTGACTTGAGGACCTTGTTTCTACTTTTGACTTTATTGCAGATTGCTGTGGCATGTGGGGACAAAGTGTATGAGCTGTCAAATGTGACGCCAAGTATTTTGGGGCACTTGATGGTCGGAATCATTTCTCCATCGACCATCACAGTCAGCTCAGTATTCACCTCACGCGTATTTTTAGTGAACAGTGTGGCTGAAGATTTGGTGGCGGATATCTTCAGATTTCTTGCAGCGAAATATGAGGCAAGCTCGTTGAGATAGACGTTCAACCTATCGCAGATGTCATCAATGTGTGGGGGGCCTGATGCCATGATCGTACAATCGTCCGCATATGATACGATCTCTATGCCGTCTGGAGGGGATGGGATGGAGGATAGGTAGAGGTTAAACAGAGCCGGAAATATCACCCCACCTTGGGGAACTCCCTGTTTCACTCTACGGTGTTTCGACTTCTTATCCCTAAATTCCACAAATGACTGGCGGCCACACAGATAATTCGCGACCCATCGTTTCAGGCCTGGCTGGAGGGACGTGTTGGCGATGTCCTCAAATAATTTGGCATGGCTGACCGTCGAATGCCTTCGATAGGTCCAGTGCCACGAGGACCGTCCTATCACATGGCCTGGGTTGATTGAAGCCACGGCAAATGTGTGTGGTGATGGCATGCAAAGCTGTTGTTGTGCTGTGCAGTCTCCGAAATCCATGTTGATGCTCGGCGAATGGAAATTCTCCTACGAGGCTCGGGAGGAGTAATGCCTCAAGGGTCTTTGCCACTGGTGAGAGAAGGGAGATCGGTCTGTACGACTCCCCCAAACTCGGGTCTTTTCCAGGCCTCAGGAGCGGGATCACTCTGCCCATTTTCCAGACATCGGGAACTATAAGAGTGTTCAATGACAGGTTAAAGACAGTGGTAAGGTACTCAACTCCAGGTGAATCCAGATTCTTCAGCATCAATGTAGAGATTCCGTCGAGGCCCAACGCCTTTGAAGATTTGGCGCCACGGATGACATTCGTAACTTCGCCCACGGTAAATTGTGATGGCTGTTCATCGGCTCGGAGACCACGAGTACGGCGAATGGCTCTCCTCCTTGCCCTGTCTCTCTCGGGATGCACAATAAATTGACGGTTGAACAACCTGGCGCATCTCTTCGGATCAGTCACGGTTATCTCGCCAAAAGTGACTGAGGTCCTGTCGTCCCGTTTACCGGGGTTCGAGAGAGATTTTACAGTGGCCCACAGTTTGCCTGCACCGGTGCCTAAGTTACATTGCTCCAAGTGTTCCAGCCCCATATTCCGCTTATGTTCGTTGACTACCCTGTTTATTTCCAGATTCAGCTCGCTGATTCTGGGGTTAGCGGGGTCCATAGCACGAATCCCATCACGCTCGTCTGCGAGTACCACTGCTTGCGCCGGGAAATTGGGTGCCACTTGTGGTATTCCACCGGCTGGTGCGTTGATGATGTCTCGGAATTTCCTCTCGGCCACAAGCACATCAGAGGGGGGTGGCAGTTCACTGAAGCGGCGATTGGTATACTCTCTGAAGCCAGTCCAATCGGCCTTCCTATAATTGATGAACGTCCGGCGCTCAGAGGTTATGAAGTCGGGTGGTCGGTCGATGGTGAGAATTATGGGGAGGTGGTCTGACCCCAAAGAGATGACGGCTTGCCAGGAGACGTCACTCAGGAGATCAGGGGATGCAATTGAGATGTCTGGCGAGCTGCTGCACCTCCTCGTAATCCTAGTGGGGGCATCCTCATTCACCGTGCAAAACGTGGAGCTATCTATCTGCTCTGCCAAAGCTATGCCACGCTGGTCGTTATCTAGGGGAGAATGCCATGACGTGTGATGTGCATTAAAATCCCCCAGAATCAGACGATTATGGCCAGATAGTAACCCACTTATGTCGGGGTAGTAAACGTGGCCATTAATTGGGACACAGCTACCAACCGGCGGTATATACACGTTGTATCTCGGCAGTACCAGACCTGACTGCTACCCCCATACATTCCATGTATGGGTCACTAGCGTCAAGCGCAGGCGAGATAGGACTATACTGCACGGAATGGTGTATAAAGAAGGCCAATCCCCCACCTCCATTCCTTGAGCGATCCTTACGTAGCACATTGTAACCGTGACAACTGTGCAAGCTGCAGGTGTTGGCCAGCTTTGTCTCCTGGATCGCTGCGACCGATATGCTCTTCCGACTCATAAAACCTACGATCTCATCGATCTTGCCACGCAGTCCGTTGCAGTTTAACTGCATGAACGATACACTTCCCGGCACTGGCCTGGCAATAGTAGGGCTAGGGTGCATAAATTGCCGTACGGGAGAGGTCGGGGGGGTCACATAGTCCGACGACGAGGACGCCGAAGGCGACGACGGCGACGCTTGTGACCCACTGTTCGCACAGCACCTTGCGACATAGCCAGTATGACTATACTCCCGTAGTAAGTTAGGTCAGAGCAAGAATGGAAATGTACCCACTCCATGCACCGGTTACACCTCACCGACACCGACCGATGATGAAGGCAAGTTCTGGCGAACCGAACAGAACCAGGGTCCGGGGTTCTTTTCAATCCCGGCACGGACCAGAAGCGTGCGGAGAAGGCACTCCGGGATGTGCCTCTCCCATGACGAAAAAAGACGAACACGTACACTGAGGCGGCAGCCCTTGCCGATGTGGATTCCATCGGGTCAATCCGGTGCGTACAACCGGCTGCCATAGGATTGATCTGTGTGGTGTTCATTAGCTGCGAATTACCGCTACAATGCTTCATCCGGAGTAGCTGTAATTCGCACTCGCGGACAATAAGCGGTATTGAGCGGAGAATCTCAGTGAGAGGTCGGGCGGCACCGGCTCTTGCACAACTACTGAGGGCCTGTGATGCTCGATATGGCCAGGCGAGTTATTGGCGCCTTTAAATAACCAATGGTCACCCTGTTCCCGGGGCGATTGGTCCTTTGGACCGAAACGAGCTTGCTAGGATCGCCACCTCCACAGGAGTTTGACTAGGATCGCTACCTCCACATTAAAATGTGGTTGCAATAACAACAACAATCTTTGAAGAGTCCCTAATACGAACCGCAGAGAAGAGAGTTTGGAGCATTGGAGAATTGACCTTGGAGTATGGCTTATGTCTATATTACAGAGGGGCAAACGCGACTTTCTGGTGCTGGTTCTTACCTTATATGAAACCCCGTTTACACTGCTCTCGTCAGCTGATTTTATAAAGGGAAAACAGATGATTGAGCCATTAAATTCGGATTTAAAGATCAGTGTAAACGGGGTTTAACATAGTATTGAAAGAAGGCGACCAATAATTTGAACGATATATCTGAAATTATCAAAGACAAGGTTGCTTTTGCAGAATTGTTTGTTTGCATGCCTTTCCAAGATTCAATTCAACTCACCCTTTTTATTGTTCTCGTTTCATTCAAGTATCGCATTCTGTCATTGTTCCGATCCATATGTTTTGCTGCAACAATCTGCTCCTAGCTACCCGTAGTTTTAACTTCATTATTGCATTTTGCTTCATGGAAGTCAGTTTTTGCCTTGTCGATCTGATTCTCCTTTTCCCTGGCCAGAGATAATTACTATTCATGAAGTGAGCTATTAGAGGACTAGAGTCTGTTTATAGTCATATTTCACATTAGGTCCTTACCTAGATTCCATCAAATTCCAGGGAGTATTTGCCACATTTGAACAAAGTCCTTTGGGGGCCACTTGGAAAATACAATAGTTTGACTTTACATTGACTGTGCATTTTTGGACAGAATGCGTTTAAGGATTTCGCGTCATCATGTTCTGTCCAATATTGGTGTACACATTCTCTACATGTATTGACAGGCAGTAGTTGCTCGTGGAATCTTTTGCTTTCTTGCCATTTTTCCAATTGCGTGGTAGGGAAGAGTGATGGGTGAGCAGAGTTACATATGTGCGCCAATAACCGAAAATATTGATTGGAGATTATAAGCTCGCCATCCCTTTCCAACAACCAATTGCCTGCCTGCCTGCTTGCCTATTCCAAACATGGGCATTTGATTTCAATTTAAAACCAAAAATTGGTTAGAGTTAAACAAGGCCTCCCCACAACACCCCAGCTTTTTGGTACATCATCATGGACCACCCTAAAGAATATACCTGACTTCCAATGCATATGCATTGCACTGGTGCTGTGCTGCTGGCATTGCGTTTCAAACACGCTAGCTATACGAAGGGAGCCACAGTTTTTGGCGGTTTGAACAAAATTTGCTGTTTTTGCCAATGTGGACCACAAAGCGACATTTGTATTTGATATTTTTGCAAAAATCTACATGTAACGCCAAAATAGTTACCATCCTCCATACATTGCATGGAGGATCTCTACAGACTCCTATACTGGCGCATATACAAACCTATGCAAAGTAGTTGTGACATGGGTTGCCAACTTTGTCGGTTTGTTTGTTGGTTCCTTATAGACTAAAAAACGGCTGAATCGATTAGCTTAAAATTTTCATAGTGTAGAAATGGAACGCAGCTTAATGACTACAGGGGATAGGCAAGGGCGCGAAAAGAGCTGGAACCTGGATGATGTAAAACTGGTTATGGATCTCTCGAGCCGAAACAAATGCAAACCAAACTATAATTTTTGTTTGCTTTGTAGCTCCCGATGTAGTTTATGGAAAGTAGAAATAAAGAGCAATGAAACACAAGTATGTAATTAGTGTTTGGACATTGGATGGATTTTATTTCTTTGGATTAGAGCTTACCAAGGTGTGGACTGTCGAAAGGTTAGGAAAATACAAGACAGAACCCATCGGATATTGCTTTTACAATATGGCCGTAATAATCGATAAAACTTTTAAATTCGCTTATTTTCTCTAGGCGGTTTTACATAGTAACTAACAGAGCCAATATGGGATTTCTAACTTAATTTTCGGGATACAAGTAAATAGGGGTTTACGTTTGAACGTAAACATTCCGCCCGCCTTGCAGTATTACTGGAAATTCAATAAGGGCAATATATCTCAAATTTAATCAAATTCAAGGAAAGTAATTCAAGCATACGGTTCTTTTAAGGTTATATATATTCAATTCTAATGATAATTCTATAGTATTTGTTACTATTTTTTCTAATGTTAAAATTCAAAATATTTTTGCTATATAGAGTAATTATATTATAACATAACAGCACGTATTGCTAATTAAATAGAAAATGTTCCGTAAATCACCATGCCAAAAGCAGTATTTTGGGCCGTAGGAAGACCAACTCTTGCAAAAAGACCCTCTCGCATGATTCGAGAAAGTATGTCGACTCCTAGGACTATATCTATAGCCGAAGACTTGTAGAATGTTTTATCGGCCAAAACTAAATTATGGAAGTGCGACTTTATGCTCACCGGGTACGATTCTTTCGGAGTCATCGTACTTATACGTCGATGAACCCTTAAGGTGGTCTCTATCTTGAAATTTTCCTCAATACGGGACCACAAAGTGATGGGGCAAATGGTCTCATTATCCAGTTCTAACGTTGTAAGTTGCAGCTTGTCCACGAACGGCTTGGAGATGGAACTCATTCTGGATGCAGAGTCCAGTAGACATCTGGCATAATGCTTCCCATCCTTTGCGTTTATTATAACCGAGGCTGTTGGCAGTAAGGTGGCAGCATTCTGTCGGAGTATTGCAGTGAGCGAAGTCGACGATTCTTTAGCTGCTTCATTGGGCCTGAGTGGCGTGGGAATATTTTTTGAGGCTGAAGCTGTTTCGGACTTCTTATTAGGCTTACTTCGAGCTTGAGACTTTGTTGATCTAGAAAATGTCTTCTTCTTTAACCTGGGGTGCATATGTAGCAGTGAATGATGGCGTTGATGGCAATATCTGCAGCCCGTTTTGGTGAAGCAAGAACCTTGAGAATGTGTGTGTGCCAGACAATTTAGACAGTATCCGTATTTTTTGACCACATCCATTCGCTGATTTGTGTTCATTTGGAGGAATAAACGGCATGTTTTGAGGGAATGTATTTTCCTGCACAGCCTGCATACAAAGGAGGAATGACCCGGCTTCTTTTTCTCATGGTGGTGGGAATTCATTATACTGCAAAAGAAATTGATTAATGTTTGGAAGATTCTAAATATTGTGTAAAATCAATAAAACTCTAAAAGGTGAAAAATAGAATATCTTGGAATCTAGGAGTTTTCGCCAAAGAGTACTACTAGTTTGGTTATTGCTCGGGTTATTAGGCCTTTCTGAGTGAGTATGTCAGCGACTCTGACCCGATTATCGCTACCATGATAAACTTTGGTAATTCTTCCTAGTCGCCAACAGTTAGGAGGTAGATTTTCATCTCTAATCACAACCAGAGCATCTACTTTCAAGTTGTCGCTAGATTTCTGCCACTTGTAGCGCTTCTGCAACTCCTTTAAGTACTCATCTTTCCATCTAGAACAAAAATGTTGATGAATCGCCTTTAGACGTTCCCACCGATTTTGGATTGAAATAGGAGCTTGCGAATACTCTGGGTCTAATGGTACTAATATGGGGGTACCTATCAAAAAGTGGCCTGGAGTTAGGGCTGTTAGGTCAGATGGACTTGCGGACGTGGGAGACAGCGGTCTGGAATTAAGACATGCCTCTATCCTAGACAACAAAGTTTGAAGTTCTTCAAACGTGTACTTGGAACAACCTGCTGACTTTTTGAAGTGCTGCTTGAAGCTTTTGACACCAGCTTCCCATAACCCGCCCATGTGTGGGGCTCCAGGCGGAATAAAATGCCATATAAGATTTTGATAGGAATAGCTAGAGGTGATAGCTTGATGAGATGTTTGGATAAATTCTTTGGCTAGGATTCGGGACGCCCCAACAAAAGTAGTTCCATTGTCCGAATGTAGGTGTAAAGGACAACCACGGCGGGAAACAAACCTACTGAATGCTGCGAGGAATGCAGGGGTGGACAAGTCTGAGGTAGCTTCGAGGTGTATCGCCTTTGTCGAAAAACAGACGAAGACACAGACGTATCCCTTGGTGATGCGGCAACAGCGGCCTGCATAGCTTTTGACGTCGAATGGTCCAGCAAAATCCAATCCCGTGTGAGTAAAGGGACGAGAAAATTCTACCCTTTCTGGGGGTAAGGCCGCCATCAACTGCGTTTGACATCGCTTCTTATACAGCACACAAGGCTTGCAGTGGTAAATCGTAGTTTTTATGAGATTTTGTACCTTTGGGATCCAGTAATGGGTTCGAACCAGTCGTAAAATAAGTTGGTTTCCTCCATGCAGAGTAATCTCGTGGATAAATTTTATCAATAGCCTAGCGTATTGACAGCCATACGGAACGATGGCAGGATGTTTTTCATTATAAGTCAATGAAAGCGATGATTCCAATCTACCACATATTCTCATTACGCCTTCATGATCTATAAATGGGTTTAAACTGAGCAATGGACTGGATGAGGATATGGATTTCTTTGCACTAAGTGCTAGATATTCATTGGGATAAACGGCCTTCTGAGAAATGGATATCAGTTGTTTGCGTACGAATAAAATCTCTTCTGTGGTAATATTTATGGAATCTTGGGTATAATCATTGCGGTGCTTCGGATGAGTGCGATGGAAAAAGCGGTATATATAGGCAACGACTCGCAACGCCTTTGAAAATGAAGAGAATCGATCAAGTATATCTGTGAAATCCGTGAAGTACGCGAAATGGACTTTAAGGGACTTTTTCTCCATAGTGGTCTCTTCCACAGGATCTAGCTTGGATTTCGGCCAATTACTCGTTGGTTCCGTAAGCCATTGTGGACCATTCCACCAGAGATGGTTGTCTACCAAATCTTGGGGATGGACACCCCTACTTGCAATATCTGCAGGATTGTGCTCAGAATCAATGTGGAACCAGTGCGTTGGATCAACCACTTGTATAATTTTAGATACTCTGTTTGCCACAAATGTATTCCAGTAGCAAGGTGCCTTGGACAACCATGATAATACGATGGTGGAATCGGTCCAACAAAATAGCGAATAATCAGCAATGTCAAAATTTGGAAGTACTGTATCAATTAATTCAGACAAAAGTGTAGCCCCACATAATTCCAACCTGGGTATAGACAATGTTTTAAGCGGTGCAACTTTTGTCTTGGAAGTTATTAAATGTGAATGTATGGAACCATGACGAACAATCCGGATATATATTGCCGCTGCATAAGCCTTTTGTGAGGCGTCGCAAAATCCGTGGATTTGGACTTCGCTATCTGGAGTAAAATGTATCCATCTCGGAATTTGGATATTATTAATATGAGGATAATGGTGCTGAAACGATTGCCAAAGTTCTCTGGATTCTGGCGTAATTTCATTGTCCCACTCGGTGCGGTCCATCCAAATCCTTTGCATAATTACTTTTGCCACTATTACAATCGGCGCCAGCCACCCGGCTGGGTCAAAAAGTCTCGATATGTGTGAAAGAACTTCACGTTTGGTAAATTGGCAATTGTTGGGGAATTGGACTATAGAAAAATAGAATGCATCAGCAAGTGCATTCCATCGGATTCCTAAGGTCTTGGCGGAACTGTGATCATCGAAATCCAAAAAATCGGTGTATAAACGGTGATCCGCCGGAAGACCCGCTAGGATTTGTTTGGAATTCGACGTCCACTTTCTCATACAAAATCCCGCGGATGCCAACACTTTAATCAATTGGTCTCTTGCCTCTACAGCCATTTGAATCGTATGAGACCCAACTATAGCGTCATCTACATACATACAAGATCGCAAGATAGCACTTGCCAAAGGGTAGATATCCTGGACATCCTCTGCCAGTTGAATCATAGTGCGAATCGCCAAATAGGGTGCACAATTTACTCCAAATGTGACAGTTTGGAGTTCGAAATCTTGGATTGGTTCGTCAGGAGATTTGCGATATAATATGCGCTGGTAAGGAGTATGGGATGGATCCACAAGGATCTGCCTATACATTTTTTGTATATCTCCATTAAATACATATCGATAGAATCTCCACTTCAGGACCAAAATCGTCAAATCATTCTGCAATGTAGGGCCGATATGAAGCATATCGTTTAAACTACGCCCGTTTGAGGAAGAAGCCGACGCATTAAAGACTACACGGACCCTTGTAGTTGTGCTCTCGGGCTTGATTACCGCATGATGGGGTAGATAATATTGGCTGGAGGAAGCAAGTGTATTTGGGGACTCTATTGGAATCATATGTCCCAAAGTAAGATACTCCTGAAGAGTCTGATCATATTCCCTCTTGAATAGAGGATTTTTTAACAGCCGGCTTTCAGTCCGAAAATACTGTGCCATCGAGCTTGTCCTGGATTGACCCAAACTCAAGCTTTTCGGATATTCCTCCTTGAACGGAAGGGAAACTATGTACCTCCCTTCACTATTCCTTCTCGTCGTACTCCTGTATAATTGCTCACAGAACGTGTCCGACACAGACGAGTAACGTTTCCGAGGGACATTCTCCACCTCCCAAAACCTTGAAATCTCCTTGTCTAAAGAGATTTCACAAAAATAAGATACAAGAGTAGAGCGGGGTGGGGAAGAATTATTCGGAGTAGGGCCGGTAAGGATCCAGCCAAACACGGTCTCCTGAGCCATCAGGGATCCGCAGAGTCTACAACCCGATAACATTATTGAGGGAAATACATCTGCCCCCAACAACATGTCGATTCTGGAGCTTTGGAAAAAATCGGGATCGGCAAGTTCAAGACCTGGCAAATCTGGAATGGATTCATAATCTATGGTCCTAGCGGGTAGTTCATTGGACAGGTGCGGAACAACCAAAACAGAAATATTCAACCCAAACGCTGGGTCCAAGTTCGACTGTAGGAAAAGATCGCATTCTTTTCGTACATCAGCAGATATGGTGTTGTTCAAGCCAGAAATCGTTGCGGAAGTACGCCGGAAAGGTAGTCTAAGCGTATTGTACAGCCGGTCAGAAATAAAGGACCCCTCGGACCCGGAATCAATAAGGGCTCTGGCTCGGTAGGGCACCCCGAAGTGCATAAGTCTCACAATGGCGGTACCTAGCAATATACCCTTCGACCTGGAGGCAAAACAACTTTGTATAACACCATGAGCCGAATCAGTGGACTGTACTGGAGAAGACTGAGGGGATGATTGACCAACTCCAGAGAAAGAAGGAGAGGAAGGAGAAGAAGGCACGTTATCCAATGACTGACCCCCAGGATTGGAATCCTTATGGAGCATAGTATTGTGGCGTTTTCCGCATATAAAGCAGGAGTGTTTGCTTTTGCAAGTTCTCACAGCGTGAGCGCCCGAAAAGCAGTTCAAGCACAAGTTGCTTGCTTTGATCTCGGCCAGTCTATGACCATGATCCATACTTATAAATCGAGGGCATTTCCTGATGACATGAAACTCCTTGGGGCAGAGTCGACATGGAGTCTTACTAACGTTAGCCTGAAATGTATTCACTTTCCCCGAGGCCGGTTTGGGATTCGCAAAGTTTCTCTGCTTGGACTGATGGTGCTTCTGATCACCTCCATTCTTTACTTCGGCAACGGATTCCAAAGTGCGGTATCTATTGGTGAGGAAGGTATCCAGATCGCACCATAGCGGGATGGTCGTCTTGTCACCAAGGGTCTGCTCCCAGAGTGTCAAGGTAGACTCCGGTAAACAATTGGAACATAGGAAGACAAATATAGGGTTCCAACTATCGATATCAACCTTATAAAGCTTGAGAGTGGATATGCATGAATTTATCTCTCGCTGCAAATTCTTCAAAGAATTTGCAGTCTCGGAATGGATAGTCTGAAGGTTGAATAGAGATTTCAATTGTCCATTTATCAAAATACGCCTGTTCTCGAAGCGAGCGCACAAATTCTTCCATGCCGAAGAGAAACCATCATTGGTTAGGGGGCTCTTTGACACGATTTCGTGAGCCTCGCCCTTAGTCTTCTGTCTCAAGTGCGACAGTTTCTCAATTGGACATAATTTCGAATTCCTAACGCAAAGAGCGGTGAACATGTCCCGGAATGTGGGCCATGCCTTGTATTCCCCACTGAATGTCGGCAATTCAAGAGGGGGAAGGTTAACACCGGAACTGGAATTAGGACTTGATGCCATCGGAGGGGGGGTAATATCCCGGATACATTGGGTGAGCCTAGACACACAGCGACAATAGGTAGAGTAAGATGTTTTATACTTCTCCTTTACCGTTTCAATATCGCTTACCTCATCCTCCCCCTTATCGTCCAATTCCTCCTCATTAGCAAGATCAGCTAAGCATTGATCGTACGCATGTTTCAAGTTGTCCCATGTAGACCTGATCTCATGTTTATGCGTGTCCAAGAGGCAAACGGATTCCACTGGCAGTTCGTTGCTGTTCAGTGCAGCCTCGAACTCAACCAAGCTATCAGCCAATCTTATAAATCGGTCCAGGGACATAATCGAAAACAGACGAACACAGTCGAATATCAATCAGGTGCAAAAACAGCACTCAAATCTGCGAAGCACTAAGGCCAAAATAGTCGAAAAATCTCCAAGATAAGAGATACAAAGATATGTGTGTCATATACAAATTAGAAAAAGAATTAAGGCACAAGAATCCGTCCCACTATTAAGATAAAAAAGGTCTAATGTTCACAAATTCCTCCTAAGGGAATTTTAGATTAGTAGCACAGCAATGGCAGGCCAGAAAAAAAACAACAAGTATGTTACAGCCTGACCTCATCCGACTTAGAGATTCTGTCTGAAGACAGTGGCAACCTTTTGTATCCGCTTCAAACCTTTCCAAATATCTCACGGGTGCGACTTTGCATATATTTATAATAGCCTTGTGTGTCCCTGTGCTATATCATACCAAAAACCATATGATCGGTGGAACGACAACAATAGGTCAACGAACTTGGAATGAACAACGAGCCTGGAATATCTGGAATAGTTGTTTTTTCTTCTCTCTGTTCTGATTATCACGTTTTACAAATTATCCATACTCAACTCACTTATCAAATGTGTTTTTGTTATGCATGCGAGACGAAAGCCTGTTCTTTGTATGCCGTTCACATACGATCCACAGGGAGAGCGAAATGACTCCCAGTGGATATGAAAAAGGAGAGTGCAATAAAATACTCAAGAGAACGAGAGAGTACAAAACCCACAACGCTATGTGGGTGAATGTGAGTAAGAGATGGCCAGTGATGAGGAGAGCTTGCAAGGTGGATTACAAAGCAAAGCGCTCTCAAGAGATTGGGAATGTCAGCGAAAACGACAAACACGCGCCAAAAATAAAAAGAAACAGAGACCAGAACCAAGTTTGAGTCAAACAAGTTCTTCCAACATGTATGAGAAAGCGGTGGATGCAAAGCAAAAAAATGAATACAACACGCTCCTGAATTATTTAGGTTGACCACGTTTTTGGAATGCGTGTGAACACTGGAGCTCAAAAATGAGTTCAAATAAACCTTTCACAATAAAATCACTGAATTTTCTATTTCTTTTTCCTTTTTCTTTCTTTAAATCTTAAGTTTTCTTCCGAAATGGATGATAAGTGCTTACTTACTGAACGTACCTCTGTCAACTTAAGATTTTCTCCAAATTCAAGGCTGGAGTATTACTTAACGACTTCTTATTTTCCAAAAATCGATTAGAAATGAAGAATAATCCTTCTGGTCCCAAAATACTCCGCAGGCTTCACTTTTGAGCAGGACAGTCCCAAATAAAATGCAGTGTCAAAGTTTAAGCTTTTCGCACAAACGCTCCTTGATCAAACACATTAATTCTTCATATTTCTTAACTTGCTTGTCTACATAAAACACGTGAATAGAATTTCTATACCGCAAACATCGGAATGGTGTGCTTTACGTGTGTAATCACATGAAATGCCACGGAATACTAGATAGCACTAAACATATGAAATACGAACGTACCTTTAAGAGATGATAGTTGTTGTGGAGCTGAAATCTCAGAGAGTATCGCAACCAATCTGGCTCGAATTGGACCAAATGTAGAAATGGAACGCAGCTTAATGACTACAGGGGATAGGCAAGGGCGCGAAAAGAGCTGGAACCTGGATGATGTAAAACTGGTTATGGATCTCTCGAGCCGAAACAAATGCAAACCAAACTATAATTTTTGTTTGCTTTGTAGCTCCCGATGTAGTTTATGGAAAGTAGAAATAAAGAGCAATGAAACACAAGTATGTAATTAGTGTTTGGACATTGGATGGATTTTATTTCTTTGGATTAGAGCTTACCAAGGTGTGGACTGTCGAAAGGTTAGGAAAATACAAGACAGAACCCATCGGATATTGCTTTTACAATATGGCCGTAATAATCGATAAAACTTTTAAATTCGCTTATTTTCTCTAGGCGGTTTTACATAGTAACTAACAGAGCCAATATGGGATTTCTAACTTAATTTTCGGGATACAAGTAAATAGGGGTTTACGTTTGAACGTAAACACATAGATTGTGTAGGCTATATAACTTTTTGATATCGGAAGGGGGGCGGACCCACCCCCTCTCCCAAAGAATACTACCCAAAAATTAAAAGTGGACCGATAGGGACAAAATGGGACTCATATTAAAAGGATTCAGGAATAGAGTACGAATTTTATATTAAAAATTGGGACTCAAATGAAAGGCATTCGGGAGTAGATTACGAATATGGTCAGGACAGAGTAATAGGCTTTATAATCTGTTGATAACGGAAGGGGGAAAACCCTCCTCCATTAACCCAAAAACACCACCTAAAATCAAAAGTGGACCGATAAGGACAATATGGGTATCAAATGAAAGGTATTGAAAAGTAGAACACGAATATGGTATTAACAAGCAAAAGCGTGGTAAGTTCGGCCGGACCGAATCTTATATACCCTCCACCATGGATCGCATCTATTGAGTTCTTTGCGCAGTATCTCTTTTTAGGCAAACAAAGAATAATGAATAAGGATGGAGGAAAAGGAGCTTTATCAAGTTATAGTCCGATTCGGGCTCAAGAAGAAAAATCGGGGGATCGGTTTATATGAGAGCTGTATCAAGTAATAGATCGATTCAGACCATATTGCACACGTATGTTGAAAGCCATAGGAGAAGCCGTTGTACACAATTTGTGTCAAATCGGATGAGAATTTCGCTGTCTAGAGGTTCAAGAAGTCAAGATCCCAGATCAGTTTATATGGCAGCTTTATCAGGTTATGTACCTATTTACGCCATACTCATCACAGTTTTTGGAAGTCATATCAAAACACCTCATGCAAAATGTTAGCCAATACGGCTCAATAAGTTAAGATCCCAAATCGGTTTATATGGCACCTATACCAGGTTATGGACCGATTTGGACCATACCTTGGAAGTGATACCAAAACTCCACGTGCAAAATTGCAGTAAAATCGGACGAGAGGCTCAAGAAGTCAAGACCCAAGATCGGTTTATATGGCAGCTATATCAAAACATGGATCGATTTGGCCCATTTACAATCCCAACCGACCTTCACTAATTAGAAGTATTTGTGTAAAATTTCAAGCGGCTAGCTTTTCTCCTTCAAGAGTTAGCGTGCTTTCGACAGACAGACGGACGGACATGGCTAGTTCGACTTAAAATGTCACGACGATCAAGAACGTATAAAAATTAGTAGAGATGGGTTTCTACCTGGTAAATACCCAACGCTTGGGTATTTATTGGGTAAATATCCAATAAATACCTTTTTTGGGTATTTAATTGGGTACTTATAATTGTGTCCATATCTTGGACATGAAAATATTGTCAAAGCAATTGTTGGTGATTTCGTATTCTTTGTATAAAAACCTGATCTTCTGATCTACTAAAATCGAATTTTAGTTATATATAGCCGATCTTCAGAGTTAAAGTCTTGAGGCAATAAATTGGACATTTTTCATCCGATTTCGGTAAAATTTGTCACAGTGAGTTCTGGTAGACCTCTACGCATTTCTGTG